>NW_020837955.1:8154965-8221246 GCF_003676395.1 Aethalodelphis obliquidens | reverse complement strand
TGTGTGTGTGTGTGTGTGTGTGTGTGTGTGTGTGTGTGTGTGTGTGTACACATACACAAAATCGACTGTTACTCGGCCATATAAAAGAATGAAATAATGCCATTTGCAGCAACATGGATGGACCTAGAGATTGTCATACTAAGTGAAGTTAAGTCAGACAGAGAAAGACAAATACCATATACTATCACTTATATGTCGAATCTAAAACAATAATATAGATCAGCTTATTTACAAAACAGAAAAAGACTCACAGACATAGGAAAAAAACTTATATTTATCAAAGGGGAAAAGGGAGGGGGAGGGACATGCTACTCTATGTATAATAAACAACAAGGATTTACTGTAGAGCACAGGGAACCATACCTAATATCTTATAATAACCTATAATGGAAAAGAATCTGAAGCTGTATACCTGAAAATAACACAATATTGTTAATCAACTATAGTTAAATTTTAAAAAAATGTTTTAAAAGCATAATTTCCTCATAGGCAATGTTGCCTGTGAACAAAGGCAGTTTTACTTTTTCTAAAAAAAAACTAAAAGGAGGAGGAGGGGGTAAAGGAAGGGAACGAACCTCCAGAACAAAGATGGGCGGAGGGGTGTTGGGGATCCAGTTGGGATGGGTTGAGGAAGAGGAGCTACGCACAGGTCCCTGAGACCTCAGGCTGGGGCTCTGAGGCTTCAGAGAGCAGACCAGGCTTTGGCCTTGATGACGCAGGGCCTAGGAGCAAGGCTGGTGAAATGGGACCCAGCCGTGGACCATTCTGTGGGGAAACTGGTGGACTCACCTAGGGGTGACTCATGGGGATGGCTGAGATGGTCACCTGTCATGGGAGGAACATGAAAAGGGCCAAGGTTTAGCAACTAAACATGAGTATGAAGTGACTAAAATGAGGGCATGGGAGAGAGAGCAGAAAAAGCAAGGAACAGGCCTGATGGGGAACAAACAATGCATTTACGGAAAAGGGGCCCAAGTGTTATATGGGCACCCTGGACCTCTGAAGCCAGTTAATCATTCCTGAAATTCCTGATCCTGGTGGCCCTCTCCAGAGGAAGATAAGACCTATCCTCATCTGTAAGAGTAATAATCTCCTTTGCTGGTCATTTTATTTGCTGTGATACCGTGCCCTAAGCCTTTGCCCTCCATTAAATTGCAGCATTAAAATTATGTAAGATTTTAGGGTGCTTCCGTTCATACAAGGACAAGTCAAAAGCCACGGTTGCTGTATTTACATAACACAGATACATTTCAAAAGAAAATATAAGCCATACTCCTGCATTTTGCAAAAGCAATCCCATTGAAACATAAAGATGTTTACACAGTCTTTATCACGCTGAAGATGTTTTCATTTTGTTTGGTCCATGTCCCAAACTGTATTTTGTTTTAGACTTCTGCTCATTTTCTTTTGTTTGTGAAGGGCTATGTCAGGCCGAGTCTCCATTTCCTCAAACACTCTGGCTCCAAATGAATTATTGATTAGAGAAAAAGTAATGCTATCATCTAGATGCCTTGCTTTCTTCCATGGCTGCAGCTGTGTGCTCACCACCAGCTCTCCCTAACCTTTGTCTGAAAAGCAAATATCAAGTTAAAAGAAGGAGGGAACATAACGTGGAATGGTGGGCTTGGAAGGCAAATGGTGAAGGTATAGAGCTGATGGCATCCTATCAAGGCGGTGATGCAAGGGGAATTGGCCGTGGCAGTCAGAAAGATCCTCTAGCAACACAGGCTTCCATGGGTGACGGTTGGTAAAGGACTGACAGCATCAGAGGTTTGGGTTGGTGGAAGTCCAGAAGGGCTAGAAGAGGAATCAAAAGCACAGCCCTTGATTGTAAACTTGACTGTGGCTCTGAGCCTAAATAGAAAATCATGCTAAGAGTTTGGGAGAGTCTGTGTGAGATATAGTAGGAAAAAAAGTAATATATGTTTACAAGTAGATAAACTTGATTAAGACTGAGATGCTCTTAGACTGAGTCACACACCAGGGCAAAGATGACTAGAATTGACCATGGGAAGAAACAGAAGTAGCCAGGAAGAAACCTGAGGCTGAGGATTTTTTTCCTTGTGTAGGGCAAGCATAACCTAGGAAACAGACATTTTGCAATAAAAGGGCAGTCCAGAGATGAAATATTCACAAATCCTGAAACTATTCCAACAACCCTAAGGGGCGCTCATCAGCATGGTACTTCCTACCTAAGAGGATCAGGCAGCAGTTTTCCATATGAGATGGGGCATGGGGAAGGGAAGAGAAAGACAGCAGCCACTGGGGATCTGTGCGAGGTGTCATCTGAGTCATTTTGATCCTTGAAGCAAAGTGGCTACATTTCCCAATGATAAAGGAGAAAACAGTTTGGATGCTTCCTTTCCAAAGATCAGGGGAAGCATTTCTCCCCAGTGAGGATTCAGGCCAACACAAGTGATATATCAAGTATCAGTGATGTCGAAGACTCAAATCCCAGCAATGATCTCCAGGATCCTACAGCCAAAGACGTCTGTGGTCCAGAACCATCAGAAAAAGCAGCATAAGAAGCTGTGAAGCTTCTAAAGTCCACTGTGGTGTGGAAAGAGGGCCAGGTAGGAAGGCCAAGTTAGGAAGATGAAGGTGGGAGGTGGACTCCAATGTGGTCCTGTAGAATAATCCTAGACAGAATTAGCTTCATATCTTTCTAAGACCTCTTCAGCTTCCAAAACACTTCTGTAGGCATTATCCCACTTAATTTCTGGAATCAGAGGGCCATCTTCAAATTTAGGCTCCACCAGTTCTTAGCCATGGTGATCTTAGGCCAGTCACCTCTATGAGCTAAAATATCCTTATCAGTTAAACGGGGATAATAAAACTATTGACTTCCAAGCATTAATGTAAGGATTAAGTGAGATGATTTATGCCAAGCCTTTCACATGGTGCCTGAAAAAAATAGTAAGCACTCAACATGTTTGACCTACTTTTTAAAATTATCCACAAACCTCACGCTAACCCTGTGAGGTGCCCAGGACAGGTATTACCATCCTCACGTTACAGGTGAGGAAACCAAAGCTCAGAAAATGACTTGCCTAACACTGCAATTGTGTAGCCCCTCAAAGAAAAAGAATAGGAAGCTTTCTGCACAATCAAAAATAAGAGCACTGGAGACAGTGGCATCCTGGCATTGTGTATCCATGGGCTTGCTTCCCATGGCATCTGGGGATGGGTCAGAGGAGCAAATGAGTTTCAGATTTTTAAAGCAAAGGAAAATGTGACAGAAAATCTTCCAGCATTTTCTTTGCATCTCAGACGCAGGACCATTCTGATTCCCATTCAGAAAGGTTTAAGTTTTAAGATCAGGAGGATCTCAGGAGACTGTCCGGTCCAAAACGGGAGGGAAGGATGGTGCCCATGGGAGGAAGATGTGCCACCATGGAAGCCTGGATGCCCTTGATCACACACGTGGTGCTGGTGAAGACCTCCTCTCATGAGCCAGCAGGGCCAAGTGCATGTGGCTGAGCTTTGAAGTTCATACCGAAAAACACTGACTTTCTGGAATCCCCATGGACTGACTCATTGTGGAGAGAGCTGAGGACTTACTCCTCAAAGCAACCAAAACTTTAAAAAATATATTTCTATCACCCTTGTAACGAAAATCTGTTAATGGATCACAGCTATCTGGGCTTTCTAAGCAGGGTACATTGAGTATAGCTCAACATCTCCTTGACAACTTAAGGACATCACCGTGAATATCCATTATTATCCCAGCTTGTATACAGTCATCCTCTTGGGATATTTTGAAGCATAGTATAAAGGGGTTTCCACCAAACTAAATAGTTCCAGATTATTGGGATTTCTCGGTGCATCTCTGTGCTTCTTTTAATATTATTTTTGCCTTGTCTCTTACCATGAGCACTTTTTCCTTTGCCTGCCTTTATCTGTCTCCTGTTTTCTCCAAACCCCTTTAACTTGCCTTTTCTCATCTACTAAAGACAGCCATGCTCTGTAAAATAGGTTGTAAAATAAGTACAAATAACACTTTTAAAGGGTAAATTTTATGATATGTGAATTATATCTCAATAAAGCTATTTTTAAAGTGAACTGCAGACTATAAAATCTTACGAAAGGTGAGATATCACATCACTCTTTATATTGATAATAAACTATTTCACTCTTTTATTTAAAAATAAAAAAGCACAAATAGGCTCTGAGTGAGGACTCAGAATTTTTTCCACAAGTAATAAGCCTGAGAGTTAAGGTACGGTTCTTGAAACATCTATTTTTGTTTAGTTGACTTTCTGGCATAGTTCTTAATCCTATAAATAAAGTTAATTTTAGTGAGATGTAGTATGACTCTAGATTTTTCTTATCAAAGCCTCCTCCCTTTTCTTTTGTTCATTCATTTGGCATTTTTAGTAGGATGGCCTACTATGTGCTAGGCCCTAGAAATGAAGAGGAATCTCTAAGTGACTTAGATCTTCCTTGCATGGATTTTAGGTGTAAACCTCTAGGAAGTATGAGCTTTGATGCTTCTTTGATTTGCATTCCCATAATATCTCTATGACTCCTAAATCCAATCATACCCCAAGGAGGCATCATAACCAACCCACTGGGAGGCCAGCCCACTGCTGGAAAGCTGGTCCAGAGTGGGGATCCTTGATCAGAGGAGAATGCTGAGAAGTGAACTAGAGCTACTTTCACTTGTTGCATTCTCTAGTATTTTTCCATGGAGCACCTAGAACTGTGTCACTCAAAGTATTTCTCAGACCAGCAGCATCAGCATTACCTGGTAGCTTGTAAGAAATACAGAATCTTAGACTATACCCAAGACCTATTAAATTAGAATCAGCCTTTTAAAAAGATGCTCAAGTGATTCATTTAAAGTGCCGAAACACCTGGCGCTTTACCCACTGCAGTAACCACATCTTTCAGAGCCCTGGATGAACAATGCCAAACATGAGAGGCCACCACTTGACACAGGGGCACATCCCATTGTCCAGCAGGCAAAGATGCTCTCGATGATGCCAAGCAGATGTTCAGCATATTTGTTGAGCAGTCAGAGACCACTGCTGTTCTCTTCACCATGCCTGTCAGGTTCAATAACTCTTCTCCAATGACTCATCTCTTCATACACATGTGTTGTAATTTTCTTTAAAGACCAGCTTGTCAGCAGCATTCAAAGCTGGGTGCTTTTCCTTTGTTGCAAAACTTCATCCATATTCCTGGAAACACCCCCCAGCTCAAATTCAACTATAGTCTTCCTGACACCACTTCACTCATCCACTCATTCACTTGAAAAGTACTTACTGAGCAGACTATGTGTCAGGCACTGCCAGCATCTTCTGCATTTTCCATTCAGTGACCACCATGTAAACCACTTGGTTTCCACATTTTACATAAGACTGGAAATATATTTTTAAAGTGTGAAATATGGCTTCTATCCTTAATTAACTAGTACTATAATTGAGTAGGAAAGATGTATAATTTTGAAATTTATGGAGAACAAATTTTCAAAAACACAAAAGGATGCTATGTGCCGTACTGGAACCAGCACTGAATGTGCCTCAGTCAGGAGACCTGCAACCAGGTTCTGGTTCTTCCATTAACCTACTTCAGATTCTCTGACAAGCTTTTTTGCCCCTCTAATCTTCAGTTTTCTCAACTACTGAAAAAAGGTGTTGGACCATCCGATCTAAAAAAAATTCCTCCTTGTCTCCAATACCCAAATGCCCAAGGATGGACTCTAAACTACATACATAAACTCAGAGTGAATTCAAGGTAAGAAAGCATGGGATCAATGGGAGACTGTACGTTATCATTATTAAGAGTTCTGGCTTTGATATCAGACAAATCTAAGTTCAAATCCTTGATGTGGTATAAGCTTAGCACACTTGAGGCCTTTGACAAGTCACTCCATCTTTTTGATCCTCAGTTTTCTCATTCGTAAAATGAGGATAATCATAGGATTATCGTGAGGATTAAATGGATTAATTCATGTAAAGCCCTCAGCACAGTGCCTGATGTAAAGGATGTGCTAATAGATGGTAATGATAGTGTTGATGGTGATGATCGTTGTATTTTCAGGGTCTTTTGAAGCACATGTCCTTTCCAGTAAGGATAAACTTCAACACTAGGTTGGGGGAACTGACAGGATATGGGATAAACTACAAGGAAACCGACCAGCTGGCAGCAGAGAAGCTAAAGGAAAGAACGATAAGAGGTAGGGAAGATGGGAATGCAGGTAAGCTGATGGACAACTTTGTTGACCAGAATGGATGGGGAAGGGAGGACTCGGTTTGATAGAAAGAGCTGGATGTGATGGAACGGTGCTTGAGTACAGTGGCTCTGGCACCTCTGTGCAGTCAAGGAGTTAAGAGACTGAAGGAAGGGAGACCAGCCAGGTGCCTACTGGGTAGTGACTCTTGGGTAGAAGGCTGAGAGCTGGAAAATAGGGCAATAAGTCAAGAAGGAGAAGCAATCCTCTAGAGGTAGCCAAGTGTCTCTTCAAAGATCCTCCCCAAGAAATTCCTCTTTGTCTTACACACACACATGTTTAGCGTTTCTTCCCACCCCAATTGAAACTAGAGGAAACACAGGACCGTGCCCATGTGTGTGAAGGTATGTGAGAAGCTGAGATCACATCCTGTCTGAGTTCTGAGTCAGAGAATCCCATAAGAGGATACCGAGAGTTGCTAAGCAGGCCATGCCACCTTCAGCCTGGCTGTAGTCAGAGATCTGGTTGAATAAGAATAGGGCCCAAGCCCTCCAGGCATGGCAGAGCCTCTGCAGCACCATGTGGTTACTATTACTGAGACTAAACAGTGAGCTGAGTGCTTGTATAGGCTGTGTCCATCCTCAGTCTCCTTCAGAGTCTGTACCCCAGGGCTGTCCAGGAAGAACAGAGAATGCCCAACAGAGCCATGGGAGGCAACTACTGTTCCCTAGAGACACCCCAGAGGTGGAATTAGGAAATAACTTGGCCTAATTAAAGACCAAATTGACCAGAAATTTGCCCCTGGGGCTATCACTTGTTATCCCTTGGCATGCTTCCTTTGGACTTGGTGCATACTGGGATATATGCTCTTCTCCACAGCTTCCTGGATGGCAAACACTGCCCTGGCTGTGTCAAGAAACTGTCATGGCATAAACAGAGATGTGCCTGGAGAGGTGGGACAACAGAGGGAGGACAATTAACATTCCCCCCTGACACATGACCCACACTTCACACTGGGGTCAAGCCTGACTTCATCTCCCACAGCCCAGTTATCTTCTGCCAGAAAAAAAAAAAAAAAAAAAGATGTGATGGGAGATGGGAGCCAGCTCTCAAAGGAGCACATATGGCTATGTCCCCAAGACCATAACCAGGTGGAGAATTTACTGTAAAGAACAGAATGGTTCCTTTGAAGTCATCACAGGAAGAGCCTCCTCAATCCCTTTCTTTCTTGGCCTTAACTCACGTATTCAGCGGCAATTACTGAGCGCTGGCTGTATCAGCCATAGTCCTAGATGCTTTTATGGATTCCACAAAGTCCCTGATCATCTACGCAGTAGGTGCTGCATAGGGGGAAAGAGAAGACTTCCCCGAGGCAATGGCATTTGAGTGGGATCATGGGTGATGAGCAGTGTGTCCCATCCAGAAGAGGAGTCCAAGGCGGGGGCGGGGGGGGGGGGACGGCCATTTGAAAGGCCTAATCGGTGACAGCCTGTTGCTTTGGTGGCAGGGGAGGGAGGTGCCCTCTGCTGCTCGTACAACCCAGCAACTATGGTGTTCTAGTGAGTGGAGCTCCATCCTTCCAAATCTCAGCTCAGTCTCCCCTTCTCCCATCCTAATGTTCCTGAAGGTACCTCCCACAGTCGAAAGCAGCTGGTTATCCTTGAAGTGAGGATCTCTTTGTTCTTAAATGGCTTTCCTTCTCTGTTCTGTTTTGGTCCGACCCCTCCCTAGATCACAGCCCTAACACTAGCACTAATAGCACTAAAACTTCAGCACTAACAGCAGCAGGAACTGAGACCTTATTTTCCAGATGGAAACTTGGGATCAATGGTCCAACTCAGTAATACGCACAATGGTGTGGTCAGAGCCTAGGGGTCCACAGTGATGCCCACGAAGCTGCCTCAGGAAGCATGATAAAGTCCGCAGGGCCGTTTTTCTTCCAGAGCAGCTCTATTCCTATCCATCTTTTGAATTGTGCCTCCATGTAGGAATCTTCAAAAGGAGGAAGGGGCTGATGTATCCCCTCCTCTACTGCATATGGGTTGAGTGCACAGTGCCTAGTGGTAGCACATTCTGTCCTTGGAACTATAGATCCAAAAATGGGTAAGACTCAGATCTTGCCCTCAAAATGCACTTAAACAAAAAGACAAACAATAAACTTTTACAGTCTTCCGGTAAGGCAGCTACATAAAAACAAGAGTACTTAGAACACAGACCATAAGCCAGACTATGTAAATTCTAAGATGTGTGATCATGGACAAATTACCGAACTCTCCGTGCCTCTGTTTTCCCGTCTATAAAATAGGCCCAATAATTGTACTTCCCTTGTTGGGCAGTTATATGAATTTATTAAGTGAATATATCTAAGGCACTAGAATGTCTTAGGAAAGAGCGTGACATGTATAAGCATCATGTAATGTTTTAAAAAGAACAATAATGAGGTGAGTGCCCTCATATGCCAAGTGCTGAAGAGGGAGGGGGGCATGCTCAGAAGAAGGAATAATTGATTCCGTCCGGGGAGTCAGTTAAGACTAAAAAAAGGTGATATTGGTTCTTGCTCTTGAAGTTTGCCGGGCAGAAGAGCAATGGAAGGGTTCTCTGGGTTTGGGAAACAACACTGGCAAAGTTCTTACAAGGTATGTTTTCTGATTTGAGATTGATTCCCAGTAAAAGTCTTAGAAAGCTATCAACATTGAATGAGGCTGGGCAGAACATTTCACAAACTATCTTGCAGCAAAGTGTACAGAATTACCAGACAGTGGGACAGTGATAGGCTGGTAAATGTTTAACCTACTGGGAAGTGAGGGAGGCCTGACCTGTAGCATTTGCTCATTTCTGTGATATAAATACTCCCAACATAGTTGATTTCAAGCTACCAGTGTTGTCAACAGACTCATAAAATTCCTGAAGATTTAACACTCGGCTTTCAGGAGCCAGTGCGAGCAGGCTCCAGCACACCACGGCATCAGAAGCACTCTGAGAAATACAGGGCTTGGGTTCCCCTTACTGGGTGCCACAGAAAAGTGGAGAGGACAGCTCTGACATTCTGCTCAGAGCACAGCTACGGCAAAAGTCGCTTGAGGTGGCCAAGCCCTCCTACTCACTAACCTTCGTGACTACTGAATCTGGCATGAGTTTTATTTGCCAGAAACAGAATCTACCTGGCTCATTTAATCAGGAGGAAGATACTTTGAATTTTATTTTTTTAAAGGCTCACAGAAGACCTGGGGTGTTAGAAAAGCCGATCAAGGTTAGGCATCCAATAGCATTGCCCAAGACCAGGATGAGAAAATCCAAGCACTGAAAGGCAGGAACTCTGCTCAATCCCTGTTGTAGGACCCTTCCACCAGCCCCGAAGCCACTTCTGCATCAGGAATTGCATGTTAAGACCCCCTAGGAAGCTGTTGCTTCTGCTGCTGCTTCCACAGAATGCCAGACACCACTGCAGCAAAAAGGAAAGAACCGCACTCAGACCAAGTCCATTTGTTCTGTGTTCCCTCCCCTCCAAACGAATGACTCTACTGGGAGCTTGGGATCGGCGGGACGTGGGTCCCACTCCGCATGCTAGCAGCACTGGAGTCTGGGTATGAATTCTGCAGCTACTGGGGTAAGAAGATTCCTAACAGGAGCACTTCCCCAAGTCAGAGAGACAGCACAAATTTGGAGGGCAAGCGTCCTCCTTGAATTCCACTGAGATTATTTTCAAGTTCTTTTCTGTCTTGTACAGAAAGGTTTCCCCTGAAGCCATGTTACCCTTAACTTCTTTCTACAAAGAAAAAGGTCACCTGCTAGGGGAGAAATGTTACACATTATGACTACGTTCTTTCAGACAATAGAGAATTAGGTGCATCCCACTGTGTGTTTCTACATAATCACACACACAAAAAATATCACAAATTCTAGCACTGTGTAAATATAGCCACACTTTGGAATCAGACAGACCTGGTTACCTAGCCTCTCTAGGCCTCAGTTTTGTCATCTGTTGAATGAGGATGATAATAATAATACCCTACCCCTTTGGTTGTGGTGAGGATTCAGTGAAATCTGCTATGTTAAGAAACCCATATCACAGTGGAGCTCAAAACCTGGTAAAACTTTTTGTAAAGGGCATTATGGCCTAGTGGAAAGGGTATGAATATTGGTGTCAGACAGACCAAGTGATGGATATGACTTAAGCCCCCATTTTCTCGTCTATAAAATAAAGAGAATAATAACTCCTGTCTTACAGGGCTGTTGTGAAGATTAAAAATAATGTGCCATGTCTAGCACAAGACGTAGCTTGTAATAACTGCTCAATTAATGATAGCCATTATCAATATTATTACTATTATTTACGTCATTATATGACACAGCCTAAGTGAGAACATCAGCTATTCCCAACGTGACTGGCCTCTCAGAAACTAGTGGGTATCTTGACTGAGAATTTAAGAAATGGCAAAGAGTTCTATATATACTTTTTAATCATCATTTGTGTCATGCACTCTGGTTTATAAAGCATATTCACTATTTCATCTGCACCCCATGCCAGTCTTATGAGTCAAGCAGAACAACCCTATGAGATAAGTATTATTACACTACTTTGCCTCAATGTCAGACGAGTCTGCCTCAGAGAGGTTAAGTCACTTGTCTAAGTCACACAGAAAATTTGTGATAAAGCCAAGGCCAAAATGGAGGTCTTCTGGGTTTCTGTGGAGTGTTCTTTCCACCACTTTATGCTGGAAACAAACTTCATCGGTTTGCTCTTCCATTTATTCAACAAACTTTTATTTATTATCTTTTGTATATCAGTCGCTATGCTAAATAGGTTCTGTTGATCCAAAGATGAATAAAAGAAAGTACTTCCCCTCTAAGACAATTTAAGAAAATACCCCCCACAAACACCCAGGGAATTTAACAGAAAATACTTCTACCAATTATATGACTCTCAATGTTTTTAAAAATTGTATTTGCAAATAAGATGATCAAATTTTAAATGGGACAACTGCTCTCACTTGAGCTATAGCATATAAAATTAATATAATAACATTAAAAAGTAATATTAAAATCATTAAAGTGAGTTTTTTCAAAGAATTACTTTTCAACTGCTAAAATTTGTTTCATTTGTTTTAAGTTGACTTTATTGCTAATAAGACCAGCCAATGTGCCAAAAGGAATCTAAATAAGATGCCAATACATACTGTTCACAACACAGATTCAGAATTAAAAACTCTTGGCCTTTTTTGGGTCCAGGTCTCCTTAGACAGTTTTCCCTCCAGCTTTGCTTTGACCCCAGCCACTGTGAGAAGAGGATATAAAACACTGTGGGTTCCAGAATGTTCTGTGCCCGGAAGATCTCCATTCAGAATTTTTGGCCAAATGTCCCATTAATTCCCCTTTGACTAAGGCACTTTGGGGTCAGATGAACTTGGGGTCTATGAAGATTACAGAAAAGGGACTGGGTCCAGAGTTCACACCAAGGCTACATATTTTTGAAATTTGGGGTGAAGCCAGACTCTGCTGTAGGGATTTAGGAGGGAGTTAGCTCAGGGAAACCTTTCCCTAATGAAAGAATTTTGCAGTTAATATTGTTGTTCTTCTTTTTTTTTTTTTTTTAACCAATAATAATAGTGCCTGCCACTTAATGAGGGACAAGTATGGGTGAGCACTTTACATATACTGTTTCTTTTTTAAATTTTATTTATTATTATTAGTTATTTTTTTATTGTAGTATAGCTGATCTACAATATTGTGCTAGTTTCAGGTGTACAGCAAAGTGATTCAGTTATATATATATATACATTCCTTTTTCCAGTTCTTTTCCATTATAGGTTATTACAAGATATCGAACATAGTTCCCCATGCCATACGGCAATCCTTGTTGTCTATACACATACTCTTTCTAATCCTTATAAATAATAATGTTGCAAGGTATTATAATTTCTATTTTACAGATGAAAAAATTGAGGCTCAGGAGGGAAGTAATTTTTCCAAGATCACATAATAAGAGGCAGAAGATGACATTTAAAACCAACATCTATATTATTCCACTTTTCTCTGTGTCTCTGCTACCTCATCTGACATCTTCCCCACAAAACAGCAAGACTAGTCCTCAAATATATATGGCTATACAGGAAATGTCAACTGCTGGTCTAAACATATTTACTAAACATCACCTAAACGCCCAGCTCTATATTAGGCGCTCAGGAGTTGTGAAGAATTCTTGTTTTGGCATATTTCTTGACTTAGGAAAAATCTGCCTCTGTATCCTTTTCCCGCATTTTCCTATGATCTATTTTTCTAGCCACTAGACATAATACAAAAAAATTAGAATCTTCTATGGCTTGGGAGAGCTAAATGAAAGACTTTGCTCAGTCAAAAATCATAATGATATCAATAGTCCATTTGAATCTCATGGATCTCAAACAACATAATTTGTGTCACAGTGACAATTTTTAAAAAGTGTCTCATTGAGAAAATTAAACCACTGCATTTGTATTATATTTTTAAACAATTACCAAACCTTCCCCTACTTTATTTAACATTGCAAAGTTTGCTGTTGAACTTCCTGTGAAAAGTACCCTGAGACACTTTGCCAGAACTGGCTGTAGATTCGTACTATCATGAGCAGGGCAGCTGAATTGCGCTGTTTGGTGACCCTTAAGAAGAGGGAGAGGGAGAGCGGGGGACAATATGGGGGTAGGGGCAAGGAACAGTATTTCGAAAAAGCACATTCAATATTATAATACAATGTTCTATTTAGAAAATAAAATACATTGCTGTCACAATACAAACTTTGAAAGTAAAGCTTCACAATAACTTCTTTGCTAGCAGTGCATGAGCGTGAAAAAGTTGGCCTAAGAAATGCTACTCCATATATATATATGATTAGGAACTCATCAGCTTACCCCTCAGTCTTAATTCCAGAGCCAAGTTCTCAAATCCATGCAAAGACTTGTTCCATTTGCAAAACTCTAAGTTGTCATTTCAGTGACTGGATTTCAGACACTTGTTTGGTTTTGTTGGTTTCATTTTTATCTTCCTCACTTAAAGGAGAAATAAACCAAAGCTTTCTTCTCCCTAAATGGCTTGAGAGGGAGAAAAATATGAATAAATTATGTTCTAATGGATTACTGAAGATTCCTACACATCCACCTGGATTCCACCCAACTTTTGAAGCAAAAAGCATAGGGCATTCCCACTTCATAAAGCAAGAATGTCTGGTTACTCTACTTCTGATTTCATGTAATTGAAAATAGGTCCTAGCCACCAACTACTCTGGATCAGGGTTCATGTGCTTTCCTCCCTGCCACTCTAGCTCCATCACTGAGGAAGAGTTTCAAATGGCCAACTCACCATCTTGTAAAGATTCCTATTCACCAGCTCTGTTAGAGTAGAGCCTCAGGGAACTTAGCATACTTCCTAGTTTACAACTAGTTTGTTCGACTACTGGCAAAAATCAATAAAGTACTAAAAGGAAGGAAGGAAGGGCAACAAGGACATGTTTGACAAGGTGTGTAAATCCACTTTTCTGATGGCAAAGGACAATGAACAGGATTCATAGCAGCAAAAGGATAGTGACCAAAAGTTAAGACAGGACATATCAAGGTAGCTGAAGAGCATGAGATCCAGGCCTTTTATTTAGGAGGAGAAACAATATTTGACATTTTCACCAGTATTAATTTGTTAGATAAGCAATTTCAATATATCATAATACTTATGATTCCCTTTGGCAGTGTCCTGATAATATTTTAATATATCAAGACCTCTAAGGGGTGCTGGTTAGGGTCATTAAGGTGGAAGGTGAGGGTATAATGGAACCAAACTTGTATAGACCACTCAGGGTCCAAACAGGAAGCAGAAAGCAATTCCTCATGCCACAAGGAAAATGGCTTCTGGGAGATGGATGGCCCAATGATACCTGTGTAATTTTAAGCATGGCTCTTTTTTTATGTGTTTTATATATTATGAATCCATCTAAGACTTAATTTGAAAAAAATATCTCCACTGCTGAAAAGGAATAAAGTTAAAAAATACTAGATGAGGGCTTCCCTGGTGGTGCAGTGGTTGACAGTCCGCCTGCCGACGCAGGGGACACAGGTTCGTGCCCCTGTCTGGGAAGATCCCACATGCCGCGGAGCAGCTGGGCCCGTGAGCCATGGCCGCTGAGCCTGCGCGTCCGGAGCCTGTGCTCCGCAGCGGGAGGGGCCTCAACAGTGAGAGGCCCGCGTACAGCAAAAAAAAAAATACTAGATGAACACCATTACAACAGAACAATCTTCTTCTTGAGAACAATTTTTAAAACTGGATAGAACATTAAAACAAAACGTTCCATTAAAAGTATTAAAGAACAGGGAGGCCTTCAAGATGGCGGAGGAGTAAGATGTGGAGATCACCTTCCTCCCCACAAATACATCAGAAATACATCTACATGTGGAACAACTCCTACAGAACACCTACTGAACGCTGGCAGAAGACCTCAGACCTCCCAAAAGGCAAGAAACCCCCCACGTACCTGGGTACGGAAAAAGAGAAAAGAATAAACACAGACAAAAGGATAGGGACGAGACCTGCACCAGCGGAAGGGAGGCGTGAAGGAGGAAAGGTTCCCACACACTGGAAGCCCCTTCGCGGGCGGAGACTGCGGGTGGCGGAGAGGGAAAGCTTAGGAGCTGCGGAGGAGAGCACAGCAACAGGGTACGGAGAGCAAAGCCAAGAGATTCCCGCACAGAGGATCAGGGCCGACCGGCACTCATCAGCCCCAGAGGCTTGTCTGCTCACCTGCCGGGGCGGGCGGGGGCTGGGAGCTGAGGCTCGGGCTTCGGTCGGAGCTCCGGGAGAGGACTGGGGTTGGCGGCGTGAACACAGCCTGCAGGGGGTTAGTGCACCACGACTAGCCAGGAGGGAGTCCAGGGAAAAGTCTGGAGCTGCCGAAGAGGTAAGAGACTTTTTCTTGCCTCTTTGTTTCCTGGTGCGCGAGGAGAGGGGATTAAGGGCGCCGCTTAAAGGAGCTCCAGAGACGGGCGCGAGCCGCGGCTATCAGCAAGGACCCCAGAGACGGGCATGAGACGCTAAGGCGGCTGCTGCCGTCGCCTGTGCAGCCCGCCACTGCCAAGGTCCCGGGATCCAGGGACAACTTCCCCGGGAGAACGCATGGCGCGCCTCAGGCTGGTGCAACGTCACGCCGGCCTCTGCCGCCGTAGGCCCGCCCCGCCCTCCGTGCCCCTCCCTCCCCCCGGGCTGAGTGAGCCAGAGCTCTCGAATCAGCGGCTCCTTTAAGCCCGTCCTGTCTGAGCGAAGAACAGACGCCCTCAGGCGACCTACCCGTAGAGGCAGGTCCAAATCCAAAGCTGAGCCCTGGGAGCTGTGCGAACAAAGAAGAGAAAGGGAAATTTCTCCCAGCAGCCTCAGGAGCAGCGGATTAAGTCTCTGCAATCAACTTGATGTATCCTGCATCTCTGGAATACCTGAATAGACAACCAATCATCCCAAAATTGAGGCAGTGGACTATGGGATCAACTGTAGACTTGGGGTTTGCTGTATGCAATTGACTGGTTTCTGGGTTTATGTTTAGCTTAGTTTAGTAATTAGAGTTTATTATCACTGGTAGATTTGTTTATTGATTTGGTTGCTCTCTTCCTTTTTAAAAATTTTTTTTATACATAGATTTTTTTTTTCCTTTTTCTCTTTTTGTGAGTGTGTATGTGTATGCTTCTTTGTGTGATTTTGTCTGTATAGCTTTGCTTTCACCATGTGTCCTAGGGTTCTGTCTGTCCATTTTTTGTTTTTTTACTATAGTTTTTAGCACTTATTATAATTGGTGGATTTGTTTTTTGGTTTGGTTGCTCTCTTCTTTCGTTTTTCTTTTTATTACTTTTTTTATTTTTAATAAGTTTTTTATTTAATAACTTTATTTCTTTTTATTTTTTTTCTCTTTCTTTCTATCTTCTTTCCTTCTTCTTTCTTTCCTTCTTTTTCTTTCTTTCTTTCTTTTTATCTCCCTTTTCTTCTCAGCCATGTGGCTGCCAGGGTCTTGGTGCTCCAGCAGGATGTCAGGCCTGTGCCTGAGGTGGGAGAGCCAAGTTCAGGACATTGGTCCACCAGAAACCTCCCGGATCCACATAATATCAAACAGTGAAAGCTCTCCCAGAGATCTCCATCTCAACGCTAAGACCCAGCTCCACTCAACAACCAGCAAGCTACACTGCTGGACACCCTATGTCAAACAATTACAAGACAGGAACACAACCCCACCCATTAGCAGAGAGGCTGCCTAAAATCATAATAAGGTCACAGACACACGAAAACACACCACCAGATGCAGTCCTGCCTACCAGAAAGACAAGATCCAGCCTCATCCACCAGAACACAGGCACTAGTCCCCTCAACCAGGAAGCCTACACAACACACTGAACCAACCTTAGCCACTGGGGGCAGACAGCAAAAACAATGGGAACTACAAACCTGCAGCCTGCAAAAAGGAGACCCCAAACACAGTAAGTTAAGCAAAATGGGAAGACAGAGAAATATGCAGCAGGTGAAGGAGCAAGGTAAAAACTCACCAGACCAAACAAATGAAGAGGAAATAGGCAGTCTAGCTGAAAAAGAGTTCAGAGTAATGATAGTAAAGATGATCCAAAATCTTGGAAATAGAATGGAGAAAATACAAGAAACATTTAACAAGCACCTAGAAGAACTAAAAAGCAAACAAACAATGATGAACAACACAATAAATGAAATTAAAAATTCTCTAGAAGGAATCAGTAGCAGAATAACTGAGGCAGAAGAATGGATAAGTGACTTGGAAGATAAAATAGTGGAAATAACTACTGCAGAGCAGAATAAAGAAAAAAGAATGAAAAGAATTGAGGACAGTCTCAGAGACATCTGGGACAACATTAAATGCAACAACATTCGAATTATAGGGGTTCCAGAAGAAGAAGAGAAAAAGAAAGGGACTGAGAAAATATTTGAAGAGATTATAGTTGAAAACTTCCCTAATATGGGAAAGGAAATATTCAATCAAGTCCAGGAAGCACAGAGAGTCCCAACAGGATAAATCCACGGAGAAACACGCTGAGACACATATTAATCAAACTATCAAAAATTAAATACAATGAAAAAATATTAAAAGCAGCAAGGGAAAAGCAGCAAATAAAATACAAGGGAATCCCCTTAAGGTTAACAGCTGATCTTTCAGCAGAAACTCTGCAAGCCAGAAGGGAGTGGCAGGACATATTTAAAGTGATGAAAGGGAAAAACCTACAACCAAGATTACTCTACCCAGCAAGGATCTCATTCGAATTTGACGGAGAAATTAAAAGCTTTACAGACAAACAAAAGCTAAGAGAATTGAGCACCACCAAACCAGCTCTAGAACAAATGCTAAAGGAACTTCTCTAGGCAGGAAACACAAGAGAAGGAAAAGATCTACAATAACAAACCCAAAACAATTAAGAAAATGGGAATAGGAACATACATATCGATAATTACCTTAAATGTAAATGGATTAAATGCTCCCACCAAAAGACACAGACTGGCTGAATGGATACAAACACGAGACCCATATATATGCTGTCTACAAGAAACCCACTGCAGACCTAGGGACACATACAGACTGAAAGTGAGGGGATGGAAAAGGATATTCCATGCAAATGGAAATCAAAAGAAAGCTGGAGTAGCAATTCTCATATCAGACAAAATAGACTTTAAAATAAAGACTATTACAAGAGACAAAGAAGGACACTACATAATGATCAAGGGATCAATCCAAGAAGAAGATAGAGCAATTGTAAATATTTATGCACCCAACATAGGAGCACCTCAACACATAAGGCAAATGCTAACAGCCATAAAAGGGGAAATCGAAAAACAAACAAACAAAACAACTAATACTAAACTTTCTTTGGGTTATTTGTATGGAAATATGTTAATATAAATGTTTCAGACATTACATGAAATTTCTAAAAATCTTATAAGTATAATAAGTCATAATTCTAATTATTACTTTAAAATGTATATCTCAGAAATAACTAAATTTCCTTGTCAATTGCATTATTATGAACTTTCATCAAATCTTTAACCATGGTCATTTTTAAGTCTTTTGTCATTTACAGAAAGTTCTGGGTGTACTCTGATGCTTTTGCAAATATGTTCCTATAAAAGGGTTTCGTCTTCAAGGAATTCATGGAAAAGACTCTGACAAGTACAGGTTTCTGGTAACTGACTATACTGCTGAACTGAATGAATAGGCATTTTCAGAACTCTAATGGAGAACTGATGAATTCATAAAAGTGCTAACAAAAGATCAAGATGAAAAAAAATTACATGGACTGAGTGAAATGAAGAGGATGATTATAATTTTTGTGACTTTCTGTTTGAATAAAAAAAAAGGGGGGGAAATCAACAGTAACACAATCATAGTAGGGGACTTTAACACCCCACTTTCACCAATGGACAGATCATCCAAAATGAAAATAAATAAGGAAACACAAGCTTTAAATCATACATTACTCAAGCCGGACTTAACTGATATTTATAGGACATTCTATCCAAAAACAACAGAATACACTTTCTTCTCAAGTGCTCGTGGAACATTCTCCAGGGTAGATCATATCTGGGGTCACAAATCAAGTCTTGGTAAATTTAAGAAAATTGAAATTTTATCACGTATCTTTTCCGACCACAATGCTATGAGACTAGATATCAATTACAGGAAAAAAATCTGTGAAAAATACAAACACATGGAGGCTAAACAATACTTAATAACCAAGAGATCACTGAAGAAATCAAAGAAGAAATCAAAAAATACCTAGAAAGAAATGACAGTGAAACCACTACGACCCAAAACCTATGGGATACAGCAAAAGCAGTTCCAAGAGGGAAGTTTATAGCAATACAATCCTACCTCAAGAAACATGAAACATCTCAGATAAACAACATAACATTACACCTAAAGCAATTGGAGAAAGAAGAAGAAAAACCCCAAAGTTAGCAGAAGGAAAGAAATCATAAATATCAGATCAGAAATAAATGAAAAAAAAATGAAGGAAAAGATAACAAAGATCAATAAAACTAAAAGCTGGCTCTTTGAGAAGATAAACAAAATTGACAAACCATTAGCCAGACTCATCAAGAAAAAAAAAGGGATAAGACTCAAATCAATAGAATTAGAAATGAAAAAAGAAGTAACAACTGACACTGCAGAAATACAAAGGATCATGAGAGATCACTGCAAGCAACTATATGCCACTAAAAGGGACAACCTGGAAGAAATGGACAAATTCTTAGGAAAGCACAACCTTCCAAGACTGAACCAGGAAGAAATAGAAAATATATAGAGACCAATCACAAGCACTGAAATTGAAATTGTGATTAAAAATCTTCCAACAGGGCTTCCCTGGTGGCACAGTGGTTGAGAGTCCACCTGCCGCTGCAGGGGGCGCAGGTTCGTGCCCCAGTCTGGGAGGATCCCATGTGCCGTGGAGCGGCTGGGCCCGTGAGCCATGGCCACTGGGCCTGCACGTCCAGAGCCTGTGCTCCGTGGAGGGAGAGGCCACAGCAGTGAGAGGCCCGCATACCTCAAAAAAAAAAACAAAAAATCTTCCAACCAACAAAAGCTCAGGACCAGATGGCTTCACAGGCAAATTCTATCAAACATTTAGAGAAGAACTAACCCCTATCCTTCTCAAACTCTTCCAAAATATAGCAGAGGGAGGAACACTCCCAACTCATTCTACGAGGCCACCATCACCCTGATACCAAAACCAGACAAAGATGTCACAAAGAGAGAAAACTGCAGGCTAATATCACTGATGAACATAGATGCAAAAATCCTCAACAAAATACTAGCAAACAGAATCCAACAGCACATTAAAAGGATCATATACCATGATCAAGTGGGGTTTATCCCAGGAAGGCAAGGATTCTTCAGTATACACAAATCAATCAATGTGATACACCATATTAACAAATTGAAGGAGAAAAACCATATGATCATCTCAATAGATTCAGAAAAAGCTTTCAACAAAATTGAACACGCATTTATGATAAAAACCCTCCAGAAAGCAGGCATAGAGGGAACTTACCTCAACATAATAAAGGCCATATATGACAAACCCACAGCCAACATCATTCTCAATGGTGAAAAAATGAAACCATTTCCTCTAAGATCAGGAACAAGACAAGGCTGTCCGCTCTCACCACTATTATTCAACACAGTTTTGGAAGTTTTAGCCACAGCAATCAGAGAAAAAATAAAAATAAAGGGAATCCAAATCAGAAAAGAAGAAGTAAAGTTGTCACTGTTTGCAGATGACATGATACTATACATAGAGGATCCTAAAGACTCTAGACTCAGAAAACTACTAGAGCTAATCAATGAATTTGGTAAAGTAGCAGGATACAAAATTAATACACAGAAATCTCTTGCATTCCTATCACTAATGATGAAAAATCTGAAGGAGAAATTAAGGAAACATTCCCATTTACCATTGCAACAAAAAGAATAAAATACTTAGGAATAAACCTACCTAAGGAGAGAAAAGACCTGTACGCAGAAAACTATGAGACGCTGATTAAAGAAATTAAAGATGATACAAACAGATGGAGAAATATACCATGTTCTTGGATTGGAAGAATCAACATTGTGAAAATGACTATACTACTGAAAGCAATCTACAGATTCAATGCAATCTCTATCAAACTACCAATGGCATTTTTCACAGAACTAGAACAAAAAATTCTGCAATATGTATGGAAACACAAAAGAACCTGAATAGCCAAAGCAATATGAGAAAGAAAAATGGAGCTGGAGGAATCAGGCTCCGAGACTTCAGACTATAATACAAAGCTACAGTAATCAAGAGAGTATGGTACTGGCACAAAAACAGAAATATAGATCAATGAAACAGGATAGAAAGCCCAGAGATAAACCCACACACATACGGTCACCTTATTTTTGATAAAGGAGGCAAGAATATACAATGGAGAAAAAGTCTCTTCAATAAGTGGTGCTGGGAAAACTGGACAGCTACATGTAAAAGAATGAAATTAGAACACTCCCTAACACCATACAAAAAAATAAACTCAAAATGGATCAAAGACCTAAATGTAAGGCCAGACACTATAAAACTCTTAGAGGAAAACATAGGCAGAACACTCTATGACATAAATCACAGCACGATCCTTTTAGACCCATCTCCTAGAGAAATGGAAATACAAGCAAAAATAAACAAATGGGACCTAATGAAACTTAAAAGCTTTTGCACAGCAAAGGAAACTGTAAACAAGATGAAAAGACAACCCACAGAATGGGAGAAAATATTTCCAAATGAAGCAACTGACAAAGGATTAATCTCCAAAATTTACAAGCAGCTCATGCAGCTCAATATCAAAAAAACAAACAACCCAATCGAAAAATGGGCAGAAGACCTAAATAGACATTTCTCCAAAGAAGACATACAGATTGCCAACAAACACATGAAAGGATGCTCAACGTCACTAATCATTAGAGAAATGCAAGTCAAAACTACAATGAGGTATCACCTCACGCCAGTCAGAATGGCCATCATCAAAAAATCTACAAACAATAAATGCTGGAGAGGGTGTGGAGAAAAGGGAACCCTCTTGCACTGTTGGTGGGAATGTAAATTGATACAGCCACTGTGGAGAACAGTATGGAGGTTCCTTAAAAAACTAAAAATAGAACTACCATTTTACGCAGCAATCCCACTACTGGGCATATACCCTGAGAAAACCGTAATTCAAAAAGAGTCATGTACTACAATGTTCATTGCAGCTCTATTTACAATAGCCAGGACATGGAAGTAACCTAAGTGTCCATAGACAGAAGCATGGATAAAGAAGATGTGGCACATATATACAATGGACTATTACTCAGCCATAAAAAAGAAACAAAATTGAGTTATTTATGGTGAGGTGGATGGACCTAGAGACTGTCATACAGAGTGAAATAAGTCAGAAAGTGAAAAATAAATACCGTATGCTACCACATATATATGGAATCTAAAAAAGGAAGAAAAAATGGTTCTGAAGAACCTAGGGCAGGACAGGAATAAAGACGCAGACGTAGAGAATGGACTTGAGGACACGGAGAGGGGGAAAGGGTAAACTGGGACGAAGTGAGAGAGCGGCATGGACTTACATATACTAACAAATGTAAAATAGCTAGTGGGAAGCAGCCGCATAGCACAAGGAGATCAGCTCGGTGCTTTGTGACCACCTAGAGTCGTGGGATAGGGAGGGTGGGAGGGAGACGCAAGACGGAGGAGATATGGGGATACATGTATATGTATAGCTGATTCACTTTGTTATAAAGCAGAAACTAACACACCATTGTAAAGCAATTATACTCCAATAAAGATGTTAAAAAAAAAAAAGAGAAGTATTAAAGAACAAACAAAAAAAGTAACAAATTCCTAGGACAACAGCTGGGATAAGGCAGAATCCAAAGAGATAAGCCCAACATTCAAAGTTGCTTAATCCTAAGGCATTTGCCAAATGTAAAGTAAAAGCTGTAAATCCATCCTGGAGTTGTGGTGGATTTGTGGGTGAGATAGTTAGAAGTCAAAGTGCAGAGACTTCCTTGCACACTGTCAGTGGGAATGTAAATTCATGCAGCCGCTATGGAAAACCGTATAGGGGTTTCTCAAAAAATTAAAACTAGAACTGCCATATGATCCAGTAATTCCTCTGCTGGATATACATCCGAAGTAAATGAAATCACTATCTCGTTGAGATACTTGCCCTCCCATGTTCACTGAGGCATTATTCACGATAGCCACAATATGGAAACAACTTATGATATCATTCTGAACATAGAAAACCTAAAAGAAACTGCATTTAAATTGTAAGAATTAATAATAGAATACAAAATCAATATGCAAAAATCATTTGTATTATTACAGTCCACCAATAAAAACTAGAACACAAAATTTCTGAAAGATACCATTTATAACAGCATCAAAAACATCAATTTCCTAAGAATAAATCTGGTAAAAATGCGTGAGACTACTATGGGGAAAACTAGGAATCTTTACTGAGAGAGTCATTAAAGAAGAGATGGTCCATGTTCATGAATGGGAGAACTTATTAAAAAACGTCAGTTCCCACATTGCTCTAAAAGTCATTGTTATTCCAATAAAAATCTCAACAAGCTATTTTTATGGTTTTAACTAGCTGATTCTAAAATTTATATGGAAATGCAAAGGAAAAAGAAGAGCAAAAACACTCTTAAAGAAGAAAAACAAGGTGAGAGAATTAGCTCTACCGGTTACGAAGCCATAATTTAAAGACAGTGTAGTAACCTCATATACTATAGTAACTAAGAGAGGGTAGTATTGGCCCAAGGATACATAAATAAAACTACAAAACAGTAGAATTCAGAAATAGACACATGCATATATAGATCTAATGTATGAGAGGTGGCACTGAAGACTAGTGGGAAAAGGATGGTCTTTCAATAAATTGTAATGGGACAACTGGGTATTTGTGGAGAAAATTGCCAATGGACCCCTAACTCACACTGTATGTAAATGTCAACTCCAGGAGGATTATAGAGCTGAATGTGCAAGACAAAACTGTAAAGCTTTCAGAAGAAAATAAAAACGATCTTTGCGACCTTGGGGTAGAGAACGATTTCTTCGACAAGATGTGAAAAGCAGTACCCATATTGGGTATTAAACAAGTAATTACATAAATATATACAAAGTGTGTGTGTGTGTGCATACACACACACACACACACTTAGAGCAGTGTTTGGCACTTGGTAAGCACTCAGTAAAAGTAGCCGCCGTAATAATAACTTTCATTATTGTTATTATTAGGCTGTGATTCTTTCCTCCTATGATATCAGATACAAAAATCCCAAGAAAGTGTATCAGAAATTACACAGTGATTACCAGTTAATTCAGCATCTTGTGAGCTTCTGATGACCATGAATATCTTGGTTAAGTCAGGTGTCCCCAACCCCCTGCCACACATTTTCTAAAATGGCAGGTGCCCACTTTGCCCACAACTGAACCATTTAAACTGCCACATCTCAAAGGCAGGCAGGCAACCCAAAGATAACATTCAAGCACCTTTCCCCACCATAGTTTATCTTATTCTAAATTATATAAAAAGGCTCTGGGAAGCAACCTAATCAAGAACAATTTAAATTTTGCAAATGGACAAAGAATTTCCAGTGTAATCCTCTAGATCTCATTATAATAACCATGGATGGGGACACAGTTACAGCCCAGACTGTACACACACTTTCAAAATATCCTCATCTGGGAGTTAGACTAGATGACCACCAACATCCCTTCTGATCCTAGAGTGTTAGAATTCCATTGGCTAATAATACATTTAAAATGTAGGAAGTCAAATTGAAAACCATCAGCAAAGATCCAGTTACAGTGTGTACTCAAAATTTTGTAGTGAGTGTCAAGGCTGGAACTCTCTATTTCATGAGCCACTTTCTTTGCCTTGATCTGAGGGCTTTCCTCTGATTAATTTTCTTCTTAACACTGGCTTGGACCCACTTTCCTGAGGGGGTTTGATTCTTAATTTCCAATTTGCTCTAATAAGCCGCTCTCCTGCCTCTCCAAACTCGTTGAACCAAATCTGTGCCTCCTCTTCTACAGAAATTACATTGCTGTTTGGTTTTTGAGTCCCCAGTTTTTTCAGATTGCAATTACAAGCTACCCTGGACCTTCTCCATTTTAATTCCAGCCTCCGTTTAAAGAAAGAAAGAAGGGTGATATTTAATCCTTCCAATGAACATATTGCAAGAGCAATCACTTCATGGCTTCAGTCTGTGTGGGGCTAGGGGAATACTAAGGGGCCACATTACATCATACGGTGGCTAAAAAGGAACACTGGGAGCCGTGTCACTAGGGACAGTCCCTGCAAAACCAGAATGTCTAGTCACTTTGACCTACAGCAAAAAGTATCGAATAACTAGGACAAGTGCTAGTGCAAACAGCTGATCAAGTCATTAAACCCTAACGCGGCCACTGGGTACTCGGGGCCACGTTCAAACCAGCCAATTAAAGAAGCGATCTGGGACAAGAGAGGAGTTGAGCTCTTTCCTTTTCCTTTTTAGTTTTTCTTTTTCTTTTTCTTTTTTCTCAGAAGAACCTGAGAACATGGGTGATGAAAGGGACAGCAATCTGGCCAATTGGGGGAATTCCCGACTTAGAAACTCAGCAGAATCTTTTCTCCCTAGGTAAGGTGAAACCACTCCTTTGCCTCTTGAGCCACTGCTGCAGGAAACCAGACGCATGGCAACCTCCGGGGGGAGGGCCTCCTTCCTGCCAGTGTGTTTATGGTTTGCATAAAGAACATGATAGCACTTTAATGGGCAAAAGAAAATCCCTGGTCAGCAACCAGGCGGCCTCCTGGCCTTCTATCAGAACAGTTGTGCCACAGAGCAGCTGACAAGTAAGAGCTCACCCAGCTGGTCCGGTGAAATTATCAGGTAGATCAAGATGGCGATCAAGAAAAATAATAGAAGAGTCACTGACTTTTCATTCATTATATTAATTATAAAATTATATTAAAAATGTCATTTTATAATATATGTTTATATAAACAAATGGTCTTCAACATCTTTTTAAATAACATATATTTTTCAATGTTTAGTTTCTATTTTGCTTGAGGTATTTTGTACATATGTGCCTTGTGATTGCTGCTGCTTTAAAAGATACAGTACTCTTTAGGGGGATGAATCTGTTTTGTTTTGTTTTTTAATGAAATAAACCTATATTCCTGATAAAAAGAAAAAAAAGGAAAAGAATACAATAGCTATTATTTTTGCTGCTTTGACTCTGCAGCCGTTCCTATACTAAGTACCATATTAGCTTATACAATAGTCCCAGTAACCCTAGAAAGAGTTTCTATGAGTATCCCCATCTTTCAGATAAAGAAACCGAGGCTTCGAGGTATTAGAAAATTAGCCCAAGGTCACAGAACTAGAAATCTGCTGTGTCTGATCAACAACACACCCACTATACGTCCCTCCTCTGCAGCATCTCTGCCCAGACTTTATTCCTTTAACTTCCTTCAGAGCGACTGCATTAAGATGCCCTTGCTTATAAGGCACAAGAGTCAAGATCTAATAACATGTTCTATATTTATTTGAATAAATGCATGTAATTTTCAAAAGTTAACATATCATCTCATTGGGCCCCCACTACATCTTATTGGGTAGGTAAGACAGGATTTGTTTATTTGTTTTTAAATTCCCTTTGAAATTCTTTTCAGTGACTAAACATTCCCAATAATTAAATGTTTAGAAGTTTCTTGCAAGACAATTGTCAAGATAGAGTAAGTCGACAAATTTACCCGTTAGTGGAAGGACAACAGACCTGCCATTTGTTTGGAGCAGTCTTAACATAGGCTGGGAGAGGAAAATGCATTATAAAACCACAGGGAAGAGCCAGCACCACCCCAAGTAGCTCAGAGACTCTGGGGCACAGGGAAAATTTCTGGGTGTTTCCTCTGCCTTGTCTCTACAGGCTTTTGAAAGCTAGGACAAAATAAAATAAGTACTTCCAAAAGATAGAGCCATTTGGGAAGTTGACATTTTCCCTAAATTCCAACTCTCCTACTATTTACTCCAATTTCTAAGTAATGGCATAAAAATGCAGTCTCTGTAGGCACCCAGAGGAGTGACCATATCCCTGCTCCTCTACTCACTAGCTATAAGACCTGTAGCAAGTTACTTCACCAGTCTGAGCCTCATTGTTTTCATCTGAAGAATGGGGATATTTGCTGAGAAAATTTAATAAGATTAATGCATAGTAAGTGCTTGGCATAATTCTTAAGAAGCACTGAAGGACATAATCCTCATTCCTATCACTAATTAACTTTAATATTTGTTATAAATTTGTGAATAAGACGTATCTGATACAAACTTATTCATCACCTTTCCATCAAAGCTGGCCCTTTGGTAGCCCCTATCTCTGAAAGCTACCATGCCCTACCTCCCAACTACCCACTATGTCAGGTTCTAGGAGAGTCATGCCTCACCCTCTCCCATCATGCAATTCATCACTCAGTCCTTTTGGTTTGATCTAAGTGTTATTGGCCAAATCCATCCCCTCTCCCTTTCCATGCTTTTATAGTGTCTCATCAGGAAGATTGCTGTAGTCTCCAAAGTGATTTTGCTAATTCTGGTATTGCACACTCTGTTCCATATTCTGAGCCAAAGTAACCCTCTAAAACACACATCTGATCATATTACTCCCTGCTAAGAGTCTTCAGTAACCCCACATAATCTTCAGGATAAAGTGGAAACTCTTTAGCATATATAGAAAGCTCCACATGGTATGAGCTCTGGTGAAACTCTACTGGCTTGTTCGGTTTGTTGTTCCCCTCAAAACTTCATTTCAAAATGTATAGAATTCCTTAAACACATGTTGTTAAAAGCACTTTATATACATATGTGTATATATACACACACATATATGTGTATATATGTATATATTCCTTTAAAACTCACAAGAGCTCTTTGAAGCTGCGGCTCTTAGTATTCCCTTCTGACTTAGAAGGAACCTGTGTGCCAGCTCAGATAACTAACTTGCCCAAGTCACACAGCTTGACGTGGCATAGTCAGAATTTGCACCAGGCACAGAGTCTGTGATCTCAGTCCCTCTACCATCCATCTTCCCCGAGTGCTCTCTGCCAGCAGGGCCTCTCCTTGACAAGCCCCTTCTCACATTCACACCTCAACTCAGGAAACACCTCTTCTGTGATGCCGCTCCTGGATTCCACCTTAGAACAGACCACTTGGAGTGTTGTGATTCTTCTGTGTCTTGTATAGCTGTCCATCCCAGTACCTGTCATTCCTTAGAATGCTTCTGTATGTATAGGCCTCTCTCCCCTACTAGATTATAAATCCTAAAAAGTGGGAAGATTGTTTATTATTTGTACCCTCAGTGGCTAGCACAGTGTCAAGCACATCTTAGGTATTTAATAAATGTTTGGGGGATAAGTGGTGGAATGAATGAATCAATGGAATGAACGAATGAAAAGTCAGTAAAACAGTGGGCATTATAAAACGTTTCTGTTTCTGCCTTTTAAGAAAAATATAAAATGGGAAAAGGTTCAATCGGTATACTAAGTTTGGAAGGTGAGGGGGAAAGAATAGGGGTGGAAAGGACGTGGTCTTTAGGCTCATGGAGGACATGGATATGGTGAGGGAGCACACATTCACGGAGGAAGAGAACACTAAAAGCCAGAGCAGCAGCCCTGAAGCTTAAAAGTCTCACTAGGACAATCACATTGAGCACTGCTTTCACAGGGAATGAATGTATGAATCCAAGAGCTGATTCAAGCTGAACAATGCAAATAGGCTTTTTAAAGGTTGAAAGCAATGCACAGATGACTGATACAAATCCCATATACGTTTCCATTTCACTCGACTGATAATTAAGGAGCACCTACTCAGAGGCTTGAGATTGAAACACAAACATGAAAAATACAGCTCCTAAAACACAACCGAACAAAATCTATGGGATGCAGCCCAAGCAGTTCTTGGAAGTTCATAGCGATACAGGTCTTCCTCAAAACACAAGAAAAATCTCATGGGGATACATGTATATGTATAGCTGATTCACTTTGTTATAAAGCAGAAACTAACACACCATTGTAAAGCAATTATACTCCAAAAAAGATGTTAAAAAAAAAAAAGAGAAAAATCTCAAACAAACAACCTAAACTACCCCCTAAAAGACTTAGAAAAAGAACAAACAAAGCCTAAAGTCAGCAGAAGGAAGGAAATAATAAATACCAGAGAGGAAATGCATAAAATAGGGATGGAAAATATAGCTCCTGCCCTGAAGAAGCGTATAGTCTAGTGGGAAGACAGATGTAGCAATCACTTATATGGTGCTTCTCAAACGATCAATGGTAAGGAATAGCTCTTTTTATTATTTTATTTCCAATGTGTTACAGATTGATACTTTTGAAAAGTACAAAAAAAATAAACTACTAGAAAATAAAATTTTTTAAAGATATGTAAAATACAGGCCCCAAATTTTTAGAATTGAATCAATAATCTTAAATTACTGTCAAATTGCCGAACTGTTTCTAAACAATTACCATCAATTTCTGTACTTAGCTCATGATGGAGTGGTAACAGTTTGCACACCAGCAGTGGTCCACAGACCACAGTTTGAGTTCAGTGACATGTAGTACAAGTTAGCTGCTTTAAAGAGCCTCCTATGGGAGAATAGGATGAGAAGTTTTTAAGGCAACTTCAATTATTTGGGAACCAAACCCTCTCAACATATGTTCCCCAAACTTTACCCCTCAGACTAAAAGATTCTTTTCTCTTCCTCTGCAGGACCTATTTTCTTAAAAAGGTAGCCTACATTTGCTGCCTCATCACCACGCCAGAGTTGTTTCATAGCGCAGAACAGAAAAGAATCACTGCACTTTTTCATACTTTTCTTATAGCATTTATATCCTGCAATGTGAGATAGCTTTTTATCTCTCCTTTCCCATTATATTTTAAGCTCTCAAGGACAAGAAAGAACTTGATCATACGTACCTTAATATCCCTGCAGCCTCTACTAAGAGCCTTCAACATGCTAAGTACTCAATGACTACTTGGCAAGTAAGTGCAAGAAATGAAATAATGAATAAGCAAGTAAACTAGCTACTGCTCGATGCCTCCAAAAGCATATTACTGAGATGTCCTAGGTTTTAAATTTTTATTTGATGCCAAAGGTTAATGATTCCCTTTAGACTAAAGCTGCTGGAATCATTTAATTTTTCTATACTTGATCCACATGTGAAATTCCAACCAACATCAAATGAAAGTTTGATTAAACAGACCAGGAACAGCATGTGTGATAGATGTGAATTCCCCCTAGGGCAGGATGTAGGTCTGGAAACCAGAAGACTTGACACTACAGAGCTGAAAGTTCTTGAAAAGAGCCTATATCCTATGCCTAAAGAAAAACAATGTATACTTCATGTCCCAGAAAAGAAACCGGTCAAGTTCAGAGACATGGAAATACCTGGATCAAGTCTCCAGGTTTTGAGCCTTCCTTCTTTCCTCGATATTTCCCACTCCTTAATTTTTTTCCCTCTTAATTTTTGTATTCATTCCCACCATAAGAAAAAAAAAATGGAGAATTTAGTGGTGCTGCAAAAATAGTCCTAACCGAAGGAGACAAAAGGACAAATCGGTTTCAGCTTCCAGAATTATTCTAGCTTCTCAGAAGCTCTTGCTGCCCTTGAAGCTGCTTTCCTGGAGCAGTGAAGATTCCTGGGATTCTGCAAACAGCTAGAGTTATCTGGTGAGTGATCAGAAGACTCCTGGGAGGAGGCCCAGCTGGGATTTCTTCCAAACCGTGTCTGCACCACCTGTAACTCTTCAATACATATGCTTGCCAGAAGATTGTCCCAAGTCTAGGGGGATGGGGAGAGTTGCCATTCCAGAAAGAACCACCAGCCAGCTTTGGCAGAGAAGGGCGTCCTTGTGCATTGGGAAGGAGTCAGGGCTTCCAGCTAAGGGCGCCTCGCCAGCCCTGGTATGCAGTTCTGGGATCTGTGCCCACCGAGCCTGCCCCAACTTGCCCAGGAAAGAGAAGCCAGGGAGAGATGGGAAAGGTGTTCTCTCTCCCCACCTCCCTCCAGTTCCAGCCAGCTCCAGGCTCCTTTGAAGTCTTGGGCCAAAAGACATGGCCAGTACTGATGCTGAGGCTTTTTTCAGTGAGCCTCTGGTATTCGAGTCCCCCCCACCCTCTCCTTCTCTCTCTCTCTCTCTCTCTCTCTCTCTCTCTCTCAATTTCTCTCTGGAAGGCAAACCACATAAATCAAAAAGCGCGGGCTTTGGAAGCAGATAAACCTTGATTCAAATCCTGGCTGGGCCATGCACTGGGTTTATAAGCCCAAAAATGTTATTCAATTTCTCTGAAACTTGGAGTTCTTATTTCTGAAATAGCAGTAATATAACCCAGAGTTTCTCAATCTCAGCACTCCTTACATTTCAGACTGGATACGTTTTTGTGGGGTTGGGACAGCAGGGTAGGGGTGGGGTCTGTGCTGTGCATTATAGAATGTTTAACAGCACCCCTGACCTACCTATTAGATACTAGTAGCACTCTCCCCCGCCCAGCTGTGACAACCCAAAACGATTCCAGACTTTGGCTAATGTCCCCTGAAGGGCTAAATTGCCCAGTTGAGAACCACTAGCCTCATCTAATCCTTAGGATTGTTGTTTTATACATATTATTGCAAATACAGAGTACGGTACCTATGAATGAATGAAAAGCACCCCAGAATTATTCATTCCCACAACAGATGCCATCGCTGCCCCTCCTTAGCATCCACCTCAACTCACTGATGGCCGCTTCCCATGATCACCTGGACCCTCTGGCCTTAGGAGTATGGTTAGTCCATGAACAGGGCAAACTGGAAGTTGATGTCCTTGCAAGCAGCCCTTACCCACTGAGAGGCTAGGAGTTGGTGAAATAAACACTCCAGCCTCCTAGCCCTTTAGTTGAGACAGTTGTGTTCTACACTGTCTCCCCGAATTCCCCAGTGGGCTTAGACTCCACTTCCCAGGGGGGCAGCTGGCTATATAACCTCTTCCCTGTCTTCACTTTCCTAAGTGAAGGTATGTCCTAAGGTCACTTCCCAGATTCTTTGTACAACTTCTGTCTTGCTTGTGTTTCTATCTTTCAGTCACCTATTATATAAAAACTGTGACTTTTATTTCTATAAATGTCCTCTGCTTGCTGATTCATCAGACTTCTCATGAGCACCTACCCAGGTCACAGTGTTTCAAAAAAATTTTTAAGTACTGCAAATAAGCTACTGTCCTACTCTGGGGGCAGTAAATAACAATCAACACATCCCAGACAGTCTCCAGGCAGGTAAAACAATGAGCCTAGGCTTCTCACTTCTCACTTGGCCTAAGCCCCATCTACCCCCCATGTTGCTGCCACACAGTTTCTTCTCAAATGCACATCATATAGTGTCTGCCACGAGCCCAGCAGCCTCCACTGCTGTAAACTCAGGACCTGAAACCACGCGGCACATAGTCAGTACCTGGTAATATCTGCTGAATTACTGAGTGAATGTCATCCTCATGCTTAAAATCTTTGGATGCTTCCCTACGTTATCAGTAAAGGATAAAGATCAAACTCCTTCAAATGGTACACGAGGCAGGGCCTTTGTGACTCGGCCTCTGCTTCCCTCTCCAACTTCATCCCTCACCACTTATTCATTCAACCTTACCCCTAAATACACACATGCACTGTACATTTGCCATCCCATACTATTTGTGGTTCTTACAGAGGTATATTCTTTTTAGGGCTGTGCTCTTTGCATGTGTTGCCCTCAGTTTGGGATGCCTTTTTCAGGTCTTTTCCCTGTTGACACTATTACACTATTGTACTTTGGGGTTTGCTTATTAATCTGACCCACTAGAGAGAATGCTTTGAGATAAGGGGCCATTTCTTTAATTTGGAGGTATCCCCAGTGCCTGACACATTTTACATGCTGAGAAGATAAACGCTTGTGCATTAATCAAAGGATTTGATTGTTCTCAGTAGTAGTAATTTTAAAAAGCTTTAGTATGTGAATTAATTAGGATTCTCCAGAGAAACAGAACCAATAGGATATATATAGATATATAGAAAGAGATTTATTCTGAGGGATTGGCTCACATGATTACAGAGGCTGAGAAGTCCCACCATCTGCTGTCTGCAAGCTGGAGGCCCAGGATAGCTGGTGGTGTAATTCCAGTCCAAAACCAAAGGCCTGAGAACCAGAAGAGCCAATGGTATACATCCTAGTCTGAGTTCAAAGGCTTGAGAACTGAGAGTGCTAATGCCCAAGGGCAGGAGAAGATGGATATCCTAATTCAAACAGAGAGAAAATTCTTCCTTCCTCCACCTTTTGGTTCTGTTAAGGCCTTCAAAGGATTGGGTGATACCCACTCACGTTGATGGGAGAGATCTTCTTTACCCAGTCTACTGATTCACATGTGTTTCTCCTTCCCAAACATCCTCACAGACACATTCAGAAATAATGTTTTACCACCATCTAAGCATCCCTTAGCCCACTTGAATTGACACGTAAAATTAACCATCACAGTATGTAATCTTCATTCCCCTATATCAGCAACTAATTTTTACATAGAATATTTGGTAAATTCCAGGGATTCCCTGGCTGCGAACCAGAAAGACAAACCACAGGTACATGAACCACAATTATCTAAGCCTCTTACTATTATGGTTTAGTTGTACTAATTGTGGGAAGAAACTACTGCCTTGGCCAAGGAATAATGTGACCTGCCACCCAAGCCCGTAGAGAAGGCTCAATGTATGAATACAAACTCCTCCCACAGGTGGGAGGCTGTCACAAGAACCCAGAAAAGCTGTTTGGAAGTTGTGTTCTTCATTGAACTGAGCTCTTGCAACCTAGAAGAACATCTTCAAGATGGGATGTTTACAAATTCCACACCAGCTCTTAAATCTTAGAGCTTGCGGTTGGGACTAGCGAGCTGGTTTCATGGAAACAGAAGGTAGAAAACAAGGGCAGAAGAAGAATGTACTTGTTCTGCTCTAAAGGCCTAATTAATTCTACATCCAAATCCTCTTCAGAGAGAAGAATCTAGCTGGGACAAAGTGACCCCTCCTCACTTCCCTATCCCAATCTTCCACACTCACCTTTCTTAAACAAAGCTGGTTGAAAAGTCTCAGGGTTGTTTTCTGTTCTGAAACAACCCTGAGACTTGAATAAAATCTAATCATATGAGGAAAAAAATCATAATGGCAATGAAGAATATAATGAAAGGGGAGTTTTCATAATATTGATTCAATCATGCAACCAGCAAGCACAGAGTGTCTACTTACGTAAGCATCTCATACATCACGAGGGGCTTCTTTGTTCCTGAAAATGATAATATTTATAAGGGGCACATGCCCACCAAGGCAAAGTGCGGGAGTCAAATGCTGAACACGATCTCTGAAAAGTAATAGACATTCACGTGACACGAAATCTCCTGAATCCTGTCAGTGGGATGATTTAGGTTTCTCCTGCTGAGCTAAGAATCAACCAAAATTTATTTTCAACAAAGTAGGAGACATAGGTCTTCTACCTGGACCGCCTGCCGCTTTTCTTTATTTCCAACTTCCTAACCTTTGAATATCCTATTGACACCCTGTTTATTTCACAAAAAGAGACCACTACCACTACCACTACTTCTACCACTACCTAATGCCCCCAGTTCTCCAAGCCCTTCACTCATTGGACTGTGTGTAACCCCTTACGGAAACCTGAATGAAATATGAATGCTGTCTTTTTCTTCCTCTGTTTCCACTCGACAATACATGATAACATATGCCATCCCAACTGGACTTCAGCAGTGTGATCTAAATAGCACAGGGGAGTCACCTTAACTCAACAGACAGTTATTTATGATGATATTCCAGGAGCTGGTCCATTCAAGACCATGAAAATTCCATGTGGAAATAAATGCAGAGACTGGAACTTCCTCAGAAAAAATCAGAGAACCACCAAATGCCCAAGCTGGAAGACATCCACAGATACCACAAAACCAGCTAACTCCCCTGATGGTTGAAGATATCAATACTTCCCTAAAAGTCAGGGAAGATACTTGAGATGTTCAAGTCCCAATAATAGGGCAGATGAGCCACGCCAGGACTCAAGTTTCCTGACACTCACACCATGCTCCACAGTACCTGTCATCAAGTCTTCCCAGTACTAAATCCCTCAGTCTCCTGAACAAGCTGGCTTGGCATTGGTGGCCCCAGACATTGCCAACATGTTTTAACCAACAGATAAGACGATCTCCGGGAAGAGTTCGATGTCCTTTTCCTTGCAAGTACTAAAGCATCCCTTGTTACTTTCCTACAATAAATCCATGTGGGCTTTATCAGGATACTCAAAAAGTTTTTATCCAGGACCTTACGGATACTGAATGAATTAATTAGGGACAGAGTAGAGATTAGATCCTGCTTCTCCTGACTCTCTGTATAGCATAGATTCCACTCTTTTGAAGTTTCCCATACCCCAGTGTTCTGGCAGAGAGATCTCAAAGAGGAAGTGATGCACTTCCACATTCAAGATTCAAATCCATCATTCTGAAGCCAACATGCTATATATTACCTCTCCTACATGCCTAACATTAGCCAAGACAATTTCCTTCAGCTGGAACCTTCCTGGAACCAACTTTTCCTGCTAAAGACAAACATTAATCTAGCTAAAGTAACTGCTACTGCTGTTATAAAAATACATTATTACTTGTAGGGCTCCACAGAATAAGAGGTCATTCTTTTTTTATGTGCTGTAGTAACAAGAATGTGTAAATGTCATTTTTATTTTGACAGTATTTCAGAGGAAGGCATTAATGCCACATTCTATCTAAATAGGTTTTTATGAAACCAAAGACCAGTGCCTTTCCCTATTGGATTCTCTTGATGGACAAAAGGCTCCAAAATCGTTTTAAAAAATAATGCAACCATGACCCTCAAGGAAAAAATTCAAATTCTGACAGAAAACTATAGGGTAAGGAACTTGGCAAAACTGCATGAACAACACTAGTGACGTAAGCTTGGTTTTACTTTACTTAACTCATGTTTCTGACACTCTCCTTCTCAAACAAACTCCATCCCTGACTAATAATCTCAAATTCTATGTGGTTTTCTTACTTTCGTGTATGTCAGGCCTCGTAGGTGATGAACAGTCCAGCCTTTACACAGTTCAGCAGGTTAATTTAGACAAATGATACACCAAGAAAGACGGTCCCTTCACCAAAAAGAGGAAAAGAGAAAATGAAGAAATGCTGTACTTATCTTGTGCCGCTGAAGAGAGTATCAACTAGCACAGCCTATTTAGAAAGTGCATTGGTGAAACCAAGTCAGAGCTGAAAGAGTTTCAATCCCTTTGACAGTCAATCCTGGAAATAACTCCTAGAAAAATAATATGAGTAAAATGTCCATTGCAATGTTAACCAGAATGGGGAATGGGCAGGAGGGGGTAATTTTTATGCGTGAGAAAATGAAGATGTCCATTGCTGTGTTGACTAAAACAAGAGAAGGGTTGTGAGAGAAAAACTGGGGAAAAAACCCTCCATGTCTCAACAATAGAGATATAATTGTAATAAAACATAGTGTCCATTTGATTAAATATACAGCCTTTATAAACAATAATTATGAAACCTGTGTAGAAACCTAGAAAAATATTTTGAATGAAATATTAGAGAATACAAAATAGTATCATCTTAGTTTGGGCTGCTATAACAAAATACTGCAGACTGGGTAGCTTTTTTTTTTTTTTTTTTTTGCGGTACGCGGGCTTCTCACTGTTGTGGCCTCTCCCGTTGCGGAGCACAGGCTCCGGATGCGCAGGCCCAGCGGCCATGGCTCACGGGCCCAGCCGCTCCGCGGCACGTGGGATCCTCACGGACCGGGGCACGAACCTGCGTCCCCTGCATCGGCAGACGGACTCTCAACCACTGCGCCACCAGGGAAGTCCTGGGTAGCTTTTAACAAGAGAAATTTATTTCTTACAGTTCTGGGGTCTGGGAAGCCCAAGATCCAGGCGCCAGATCCAGGCCGCGTTCTGGTGAGGGCCCTCTTTTTCATTCACTGGTGGCACCTTCTCATTGTGTCCTCACATGGTGGAAGAGCTTAGGGATCTCTCTGGAGCCTCTGTTATAAGGTCATTCATGGGGACTCCACCCTTATGGCTTAAGCACCTCACCAAGGCCTACCTCCTAATACCATAACATCAGGCATTAGGATTTCAAACGTATGAATTTTGAGGAGACACAAACACACAGACCATGCAAGTATGGATATTTCAGTTACAGTAATTTGAAAAGAACACCATTGCCCTGCTTAAAAGCCTTCACTGACTCCCTACTGCCACCAAGTTTTAGCATAGCCTCCTAAAAATGGCCATCAGGTCCTATTCTGTTTGGTCACCCCACTCCCTAACTGTCTCTGACTATTTAGAGACCTTAGAAATTGCCCAAACGTGTCACCCTTCAGCAGTCAGCTGAGGCATCACTTCTCTGAGAGTTTTCCATGACCTTCTTTACAACAAGACTCCCCTTCTCAGCATTTTCACACTGCACTGCAATTGCCTGTGCACTTTTCAGTTGCCCCAAGAGGACGGAGAGCTTCTTTTGAACTGAGATCTTGTCTACTTTACTCATAGCTCTATCCTCACCTAGTGCCTGGCATACAGAGGGGCTCAACGGATGTGCACCGGATGAATGGATAAATAAAAGAATGATCCGTGAGCGAATCAGCGAAGAAATCAATCAATAAATAGCGTTGCTACTGGCCACACTGCTGTCTTATTTGCGTGAGTAATGGAATACGTGCACATGCTCATGCAGTGCAGTGAACAGCAATAAGAAGGAAAGATGAAACATGAAAGACTGTGGCATTGGGGCAGGCTAGCCTCTCTTCTCCAAAATTGTCTTTAATATGGTGGGAGGTTTCAGGAGGTAACAGCTTTACTGAGATAAAATTCACATACCATACAACTTGCTCATTTAAAGTATAATAAACAATAGTTTTTAATATATTAACAGAGTTGTGAAAACATCACCACAATTAACTTTAGAACATTTTCATTACCACGAAAAGGGACTATAAACTTTTTGACTATCACCTCCCCCACCTATCCCCCCTTACTCCCCAGCCCCAGGCAACCACTCATCTACTTTCTATCTCTATAGATTTATCTATTCTGGGCCTTTCATGTAAATGAACTCATATAATATGTGGCCTTTCGTGTCTGGCTTCTTTCACTTAGCATAATGTTTTCAAGTTTCATCCATGTGGTATCATGTATCAGTACCTCATTCATTTTTATGCCTAAATAATATTTCATTGTATGGATATACCATAATTTGTTCATCATGCATCAGTTAATGGATATTTGGGTTGTTTCCACATTTTGACTATTATGAAAAATGCTGCTATGAACATTTGTATACAAGGTTTTCAGTGGACATAATAGTTTTATTTCTCTCGAACATATACCAAGGAGCAGAAGGGCTGGGTCCTGTGTTAATTCTATGTTTAAATTTTGAGGAACCACAAGGATGTTTTCCATATTGGTTGTACCATTTTACATTCACCCCAACAGTGTTTGAAGGTTCTGATTTCTCCATGTCCTTGCTAACATTTATTATTTTGTGGGCTTTTTGATTATAGCCATCCTAGTGGGTACAGAATGGCATTGTAGCTTTGATTTGTATTTCTCTGAAAACTAATAACATCGAGCATCTTTTAATGTGCTTATTGGCCGTTTGTATATTTGTTCCTATGTTAAAAAATGTTTAGAATGAAAAAAATTTCTTTCTAATAAAAATGAAGTGCACTGAAGATTTCTCTTAGCCTGTGGTAATAAACACCAAAAGAGAAAAGCACAAAAAAGATTCCATGACTCACAAGAAAGAAAGATATCACAAGACTGCCTTTGGGGATGAGTGAGGACTTCAGTCCCAGGGTCAGATGGCAAGGCTTCAGTCCTGATTCTGGGCAAGTTACCCAGCCTCTCTGAGTCCTGGTTTCCACAGCTATGAAATGGAATGCTAATAATACCTACATCATAGGGCTGGTGTGATAATTAAACAAGTGTACATAGACCCTAGCACACAGTAAACACTCAATAAATGCTTGGTGTAAGAAACAAGATTCATTAAAATGAACCAGTTTTTTTTTAACTCTAGGATTTCTAGAAGGCTTTATTATGCAAATATGCATTAAGACTCTCAAAGAAGAATTTTGTTTCCCAAATGTAATTGACCATGGAACCCCTTTTTCATAGGTCATGTGGCAGGGCAAGTGGTGCAGTAACTCACTTGAGGGAACACGAATCCATCCTCTCTCACTTTACCCACCGGGAAGCTGAGGCCCTCAAAGGAGCTGGCCCAGGACACTCGGCTACTTGATCACAAATCCAAATGGAGAAGCCGAGTCCCCTGCTCCTCCCATTCTTTAGTGAGACTCTTTCCATGAACCCATCACCTTGAGAGTGAGGAAAGAAAAAGTCTGATGTCTGCCCACCCCACACTCCACCTATAAGTTTCATCAAGCTCGGTCCTCACCCTCTCAGGCCCATCATTACCTTTTCATGGGCTGGAGCAAGAATACAACGGAGAGCCCCATATCACATGTCTAAGTACATAACAGGCATAAGTAAGCATAACAAACTGCTGAAGAAACTATGTTCTAACCCCCTGCCTTAGCAAATAGACCTTCATAATGACCTGGAAGGCCAAGTTCAAATTTCGAACTCCTCAGAGCTCCTCAGTGAACATGAGGAGAAGGAGGCCCCTAGCCCAAGGCCATACTCAATTTTTCCACTCCCCAGCTCTGTCCCACACTGTGAGACATGTATACAGACCCCTAGAACCATATGTCCAAGCTTCACCCAGAGCCCCCTGCCTTAGCTGCCTCTTGACACCCCTCAGAACTCGGGGGGTATACCAACAGCATGGCGGACCCTCAGGATATCAGACCCAGAGGAGAAGCCTGGGTGCGGAAGTGGGTTTGGGGCTGTTTGGGCAGGAATTTGGGGTTCCGGCACCTGAAGTATGGAGGGGCATGGGCTCTGAGTGGAATGGAGTTCCTCAGCCCTGCAGAATCTCTGCCCTGTGTGGAGAGGTGGATGCGAAGAGGCCAGTGCAGGTGGAGCCCAGGTGAGGGCAGTCTGCTCGCTCCACCCTACTGAATGTCACCAGGATTGTTTCAGAGAAGATGCCTGAAAAGAAACCCCTGAGAACATGAACGTGCCTCTCCCCTCCCTGAAACATGGGCTTTTTAACTGAAATAGCCCTCCAGCCCCATCGAGGATGGCCATCCCACAGATTCCTGAGCAGTGGCACCAGGAATTCTCCACGTGACACACCGAGGCAACAGGAAGGACACAGCAAGGTGACCTGGGGAGCCTTTTCTCAGCCCTCCCCTTAGCGGGGAGGTAGATTTGGTAGATTAGAGAAGATCAGTAAAAACTGGAAGGAGACTCAAGGCTCACATTATCTCTGGATGGTTTGCTCCATGTAAATAATAAGAACTTTATGGTAGCAAGCAGATTGTACATTATCATTAGCATGATGTCAGCCTGCTTTATGGCTCCTCAGCTAGTTGAAAACATATTTTTAGTTCTAATATCAAAACCTGTCAGAGTTTGTTTTGCTAAAACTAACAGAATGATACAGGTCAGATCAATTATTATGAAACATTCAATTAAGAAAGTACCATATGTGGCACTATGAAAAAAGACTGTGACTGCACATGTGGCTGGAAAGGAGTGACGGCACCAACACCACCCTGCCCTTCAGTCCTCATCACTGTGGCCATATCAGAAAGGAAAACACCTTCCTCCTTCTCCATGCCAGGCTCACGCTCCCTTCTGTCCCCCAAAACCACCTGCTCTCTTCCATCACCCCAAGCCACGGCACCTGGCAACCAGTTTAGTTGTGTTGTCTGCAGAGGATTTGGTGAACAGGGCTTTTGGTATCCCAGAGCACTGAGAATTTTAAACAGGAGACAAGGAAACATTTAGACAATTAAATATAACGACCCAAGTTTACCTGGATGCCCTAACTCTTGCCTGCTGCGTAAGCGGTCAGGGGTTAGGGAACCAGCTCTGGGATCCAACATGCTGGATTTAGGTCCCTTTACTACTTCATGTGTTGATGAGGAATTTACTTAATCCCTCTAAGCCTCCGTTCTCTTATCTAAAGATAGGGATCATAACATCAGCTCCCTCTTGTATCTGTTGAGCAAACTAAATGAGATAATGCATGTTAAAGTACTTAGCATGGTGCCTGGCAAACAGTAAAAACTCAATCCATATTAGTTATTATCTTTAGTTTTCTGTCATTGACAGGCAACAGGTGTGGTGGAAAGGCTCACAGTTTAAGGCAGGAAATCTGGACCTGCCACGAGCTCTAAGACTTTGGGGTAGTCAGCTCACCTCTCTGGACCTCCATTTCCTCATCAACAAATGGGGAATAATTGTACCCATCTGGCAGAGTTGTTTCAGGCTTCAGTGGAATACTGCACGGGGAAAGTGTTTGCAAACTATTATGTGATATGCAAGCATAATTAAATGTAATCATCTCCAAGCCAGCCCTGAGCCTCTGGAAGCACTGGGCAGATGCCATCTATGTGAGTTTGTTCAGAAAATGGACTGTCCAGGCAGTTGAGTAATACCTAAAAGCATCCTAAGAGTCTAACGATGCAAAGCAAAAATGAGGCACAGAAACGTGGAAGCCTGAACTCAGAAGGGTCCGAGATACACAGCAGAGTCCGGTTCAGAGAGGAATTGCCTGACTTACTGTACTTAATAGCTTAGCATCTTTCAAATAGATTAGGTGTAATTTTTTTAAAAGTCCCCAAATTGACATGCAATAGCATGGCTTCCTGTCAAGTCTACAATGGTTCTGTCCTTGAAATCCTAACCCAAGAGATAAACCAGTGCGGGGCTGCTGAGACGCACCACGATGGCAGCCATTCCTGGGCTGGCCAGACCTGGCCTCAGAGTTTTGCTGATTGAGGCAGCCAGTGATCTGACCACTTGGCTCAGACTGTGGAATTTTTCAGGCTTCTGGCCCGCAGCTCTTGGCTAACGACTATGCTGTCTGCGGGCCCTTCCAGCCTGGTCGTTCTCCAAGGCAAAGTGAGCTGATTATTTACACGCAACTCTTCCTTCTTAGCCTCTGGGGCCCCGGGTGTGTTCTGCCTTTTTTTAGCCTGAGTCTCTTACTTTAGGAAAGCCTCGGGGACATACAACACAGGACAATGGAAAGGGGGAAGGCGTTTTGAAGAAAATGAAAGGCAGTCGGAGGCAGCCTTTGCGGCCTGACCCCGCTCTCCCTCCGCAGGTGACGGAAGAGGAAGGGCGGCGTCAAGGTTGCGCCAGAGCGGTTCTGAGGCCGTCGCAGTTTGGGGAAGCGGCAGCTGGCAGGGCTCAGGGGAGCCGCTGCAGGAGGTGGCCTCGGCCGCCAGGGGAGACTCAGCGTCAGCAGGCACGGGGCCGGCAGGGTCCTGCTCCTTTGGTGTCCTGAAGGGACTGTAGGCAGTGTCACCTAGGGCAGGAGACGCGACCCCCGCGGATGGAGACCAGGCCCTGCAGGGGTGGCGCTGGGAGTCCAGCCTCGCCACCACGCTCTCGTCTCCACCTCGCTTTCCTTTTAGCTGTGGCTGAAGATACAAAACCGCGATTCAAACGAAAAACCCCTCACCTCACATGCGTAATTTCAACATTTTTATTCAACGTGGGGGGATGGGGGGACCGTAGCTTAGCAAGCACATCCCTTGAGCCTCCTTCTGCCCTCACTGCTCCCTCCTCTGGGCCCTTTCCTCCCCGCCTGCACCCTGGAAGCTGCTTCCTTCCTTTCTCCTTTCTGGCCTCTTGCTGTGCTCTCTGCTTTCCTGTCTCAGACCCTTTCCCTCGAAATCTCTCCTCTCTGTTCCCCGCTCCCTGCTCCCCCCTCTGGCTCCCCTCTCTCCCCTCTGCTCCCCCTTCCCTGCTCCCCCTTCTCTGTTCCCCCCTCCCTGCTCCCCCCTCTCTGTTCCCCCTCCCTGCTCCCCCCTCTCTGCTCCCCCATCCCTGCTCCCCTCTCTGGCTCCCCTCTGCCCCCTCTGCTCGCCCTTCCCTGGTCCCCCCTCACCCCCCTGCTCCCCCCTCTCTGCTCCCCCCTCCTTGCTCCCCCCTCTGGCTCCCCTCTGCCTCCTCTTCTCTACTCCCCTCCCTGCTCCCCTCTCTGGCTCCCCTCTGCCCCCTCTGCTCCCCCTTGTCCCCCTGCTCCCCCCTCTGTTCCCCCTCCCTCTCTGCTCCATCCTCTCTGCCCCCCACCTTTGCTCACCCCTCTGCCCGCCACGCCCTCTTCTCTGCTCTCCCTCCTCTCTCAGTCCCCCCATTCTCTCTCCTGCTCTTCTAGTCTATATTTCCTGTCCCCAGCCCATCTCTTCGAAATACCCTGATGGGGACTTTCTGATTTCTCTGTTTCTAGCTTCTAGGACTTTAAACATAGTGTAATCTTACACGTAGCTGTCAAAAGGCCTTGATGCTGGTGGAGAAAGTATAAGGGAGGGGATGTGGTGGTTCGAGTTTAAATAAGGAAAATAAGTGTAATGATAAAACAATTTTATTTAAATTTTCTAAGAATACAGATTTCTTCTCATATTTCTCCGTAGTCTCTATAGAGCCTAGCATTGTGCCTAACACACAAAAAAATACTAAGTAAATATTGGTGGAATAAGTCAATGAATGAATTGAATGAACAAATACTGAAACGAAATGTGGTTTTATTTCGTTTGAGCACATGCAGCCACAGTGTGAAATGAACCAGAGAGCAGACATGCCCCTCTTTAGAGAATCTTGAAAATCCTCTAGTGAAAGGACATATTCACTAACAATTAGCAGAAGCATTATTAAAATGTCAATGCTGCTGCTAAGGTTTGCCCTCTTCCATGGGCTAACATTTCCCTTGTTTACATTACTAATTTTCTTGGCAAACCCTCTTTTATAAATACAGGTAGAATCCCACTCCACAAGTTATGTACACAAAGCCGCGGACTCTGCACATGTCCCATGGTGACACTGGATTACTTTCCCCATCCTCTCCCACCCTCCCTGCAAGTCTGTCACATACCCTCTCTGCTCAGCTAGGTTGGTCTGGTCCTCGCAGCCCTCTGATCACCTTCACGTACTCTCCTCTGCCCTGCCCTCTCTCCATCACTGAAATGGTCTTTATTGAGCACCTACTATGGGCAAAGCCTCATACCGGTAAACACATCCAGGAGAAGACACAGCCCCCAAAACAAGTGGCTTTCCAGCTCCCTCACATTCCACCTCCTCCAGACCCCTTTTCTCATCATTTTCCAGAGCATACATTGTCTATACCGGGACTTTTGGCATTTAAGCTTTCCAATCTCATTTTCTGTCTGCTCCATGTAGATGGCTCTTGATTTCTTAATAAGATTCACCGTAGTAGTACTGAAAAGCCTTTCTTCCTGTTCCCCACAACACATCTGGCCTTCTGCTGGGCATATACTTGAGAATGACTTGTTGAGCTGAATGAAGTTGGTCACAACAGATTTTCTGTCACAGACAATCCTATGCAGCAATTTTTTTCCCTCTGATTCCGGTTTACACAGAGTCATTCTGCCAAAGGAAACCTCGACTGGATGCTCTTTGCACCGCGGTCCAGGAGGGAAAGAACTGACATCCAACTGACCCACTAACATTGCTTTATTCCACCGCCACTGGGGAGAAACCCACCTCCCTTTCATGCTCTCCCTCCTCCCCCAGACGGCTCAAAGAACCTAATCATCATCTTCTGAATCCTCTGTCACCCTCCACCCCCTCAGCAAATGCACATACCACCTCAAATACTGAACCACAACTCAGATTTTTAAAGTTCAAGAGTTAAGAAGAACTAGCAATTGACTCACTTCTCCTTGATTCAAAGAGCTGCGGGTTCTCTAGGGCCGCCCTGACACCCCTTATGTGGGCCTGTTCCTGAAGCCAGGGCAGTCCAAGGGGATTCCTACTTGCCTAACCAAACTGAACAGAGGACCATAAATTACACGGCCTTGATGTGTGACCTTGAGCCAATAAGTCATTTTACTGCTCTGGGCTCAGGATCCTGCAGCTACAAAGTGAGGGACTGCTTCTGCACAGGTTCTCCATGGACCCCTGAGCAAGCACATTCCCTGACTCGAATTTCTTTCTCTCTCCTGGGCTCCCTCCCCAGCACAACTTGCTCAGAAAACAACGCCAGCCCCAGTAAGTCCTCTGCCACCTGCTCAGCTCTTCTATTGCCAGGATAAAAGGTGGAAGGGGGCTTCCCTTCCCTGGTGGCACAGTGGCTGGGGGTCCGCCTGCCGATGCACGGGACGCGGGTTCGTGCCCCGGTCCGGGAGGATCCCTCATGCCGCGGAGCGGCTGGGCCTGTGAGCCGTGGCCGCCGGGCCTGCGCGTCCGGAGCCTGTGCTCCGCAGCGGGAGAGGCCACAGCAGTGAGAGGCCCGCGTACTGCAAAAAAAAAAAATAAGGTGGAAGGATGCTACCTTTTTATTAAGTTCCAGGCTGAGAAAAGCTCGTGAAACCTGCTAGTTCACGCAAGATGGAAAGACACTCCCAGTAAAAGGGCAAACAAGCCCCGGGGGCTCTCAGCTGTCCTGTGAAGATAAAACTACTCCAAACACTTTGGATGTTTGATTTCTGCAGCTCCTACAGATCCTCAAGCCATATATCATCTCAGAGCAGAGCAGTAAGTAGATAATGAGGGGCCTCTAAAAGGCAATGCCGGTTTTGGTATTCTGTGGATTCCTCCTTTGGATGACACGCAGGGATGGCACACAAGTTCCCATTGGCCTTTCCTTGGAGAATTCACTTTCAGAGGAGGAGAAAATGCTGTTTTAAGCACAATTGCCTTCTAAGGAGAGTGGCTCTTAATAAATAGGAAACCCTTTGGGTCCAAGGAGTACCTTGATGGGTTTGAATATGAAAAATGGGCTGGGAAAAAAGTGTGGGAAGAGAGCCTGGGGCAGAGCTGAATTGCTCTGCATAACTAATAAGAAGAATTGGAAATTGTGAGGAGAGCCCAGGAAGGAGGGGATGAGAAAAAGAGAGAGGTCATCAGAATGGGTAAGTCTGGAGTTCTCTGTGGGTAGAGCGGCCAGTCAAAAAAATCCCAAGGTGTCCAGAACTTGGATGTCTTATTTCCAGTATGTAGTTGTAACCTGTTGCGATAAAAAAAAAAAAAAAACCATCTTCCTCTCATGTCAGCTGTAAAATCTCCTCTACAAATTTCCTTGTGTGAACGGGGTTTTTTGTTTATTTGTTTGTGTTGGTAGAACCCAGGGATGAGATTCAAGTTCAGGTGTGAGTCAAATGTGGAACAGAATAACAGAAAGACCAGAGCCACGAAATAAGAAAGAAGGAGTTAGAAGCCAGGGGTAAATAGAAGAAAATAACCCCCAAAGAATCTGGAGAAATCACTGGACATTAACAGTGTATTGGATTGGTGATTCAAGCTCATCTCTTCTAGATATCGATGGGAAGGAAGAGTCCACGCATGTGATTGGGGGCAGGCGAGGGTGGATGCATGCGCACACAGGACTGGAGAAGAATGAAAAGACTGAGAGGGAACGTTTGACCAGGTCTGGGCTCAGACCTGGGAAGCCCGGCTAACAATGACCTGCACCCCCTCCCCCCCCACCCCCGGAATCTGAGGGCTCTTCCCTGAAGAAGCTGAGCAGGTAGAGTCTTGGCTGCTGGTTGGGAAATGAAAAGTCTTCATCAGGAGAAGAGGCAGCTGCTAGCTGCGAGGGGTTGTGGATGTGCGCGTCCAGTGCTCTCTAAGGTGAGGGAAACTGACCCAGGTGAGTTTGAACAGATTAGGGATGAATTTCTCTTGATGGTTCAATGCTTTTACGTAGAATATTTGGAAACGTCTAAAAATCATGGCACCTCAAGGTGGAAGACAGCTTTCCCTTATAAAAACAGCCCCTGGGAAAGCTATTAGAGTATGTGAATATACATTAGGAAAAACTGCACCAAGAAAGGGAGAGAGCAGGGTTGGATGGTGGGAAAGAACCAATTTCCTGGCAACGAAAATATAATCCTATAGAAAAATGCATGCTAGCCATGGAAATAGACCCTTCGATAGATTGTAATCTGGGAAGAAAAGCGAACGAGGAGGAGTCCAGCACAACCTCAGACATACCCTTCTGGCCTCTTTAGCTTCCACCTTTCCATGTTTTGTGAATTCAGTTTCATTCATTTTTTCCATGTATATTTACTGAACACCCCATACAAGTCAGGCATTTTTCTCGATGCTAAGGATACAGAGATGAAACAGACAAAGCCCTGCTCCTATAGACTTAAGTCAGACAATAAACAAGGGAAAGTACAGGAATGAATGAGATCGTTTTAGATACCGCTAGCCTATGAGTAAACTAAAGCGCAGAACCGTGATGGAGAATGACGTGGTGGAGGGACTTCTTTAGAGAGAGGCCTTTCTGAGGAAAGCTCATTTGAGCTAAAATATGGGCAATGAGAAGGAGCCAGCCTTGAGAAGATGCTGGAGAAAGGCATCCTGAGCAGTGGGAAGGGAGTGCAAAGGGCCTGGGGAGAGCAGAAGGGCCTGAAGCCGGAGGAGCATGTCTGGAGATGGGGGGAGATGGGCAGGCAGGAAGCCCAGGGGCAGGTCCTGCGGGCCCTTGAAAGCCACGATGAGGAAAGTCCAAGTGGGCAGCCATCTGGTACACTGTTGTGGAGAGGAGCCTCTTTCCTGAGCTGGGAGGCCATTTCTCCAAGGAGAGAAACATGGAGTGAGCAGGCTCAGCCCACAGGGAGACAGCTCCAGGAGCGGCGCTTACAGCGAAGAGCCACCAGATGGCTCCGTGAGAAGACTGCCCAGCGCCTTCTCCTGCCGTTGCTGACGCCTTTCCTGGCTAAGGTAGAGAAGCACTTTTTCCCACCAAGCAAAAGCTTCCTTAACAAACAGTCACTTTGCCTTTTTTTTTTTTTAAACAAAAGGAACGAAGAGTAACCAGTACAATAGCGTGGTCCGGGTGATTTTGCATCTTTGCATCCTACTGGCTGAAAGAGGCAACTCCTACTGCCCAGGGCGCTCCTCAATGATTCACTCCCAAGCTCCCACTTTTTCAAAGCACTGTGCCCACCCCAGCTGGTTAGGTCGCTTTCCATTCCAGAGAGACAACCCTAGAAAAAAAAGGAATGCCGGTAGCCCAGGCTGCAGGCCAAACTCCAACTCTTCAAGAAGCAGATTTGCCCAGGAAGTAATGGTTCTAGGACTTAAGGACCTCGGGTCATGGCGTGTAAGAGAATGTGGGGCTGGAGGGGACAGAGGAGCAGAACGAAAAGAAGGACAGGCAGGATATTTGCTATTTTCACCAAGATTTCCTTGCAATGGTATGCTCTTTTAAATAAAGGCAAGAATTGCTCCAGACCTCCTAACAAGCACCAGCCCTAGAAACAGAGTTGTTCTATGTGAGTGAAGAGGTGTCAGTGACCAGCATGCAGGTGGCACCAGGAAGCAGAGGTCTGCAGGACTTATCAGTGAGTCAGCTGAATCCAGCAAGGAGCCGCGGGGCTCAGGAGCCTCTCAGGAGCTCTGAGGGATTGAAAGGGAATAAATAGCCAGCCTCTGGCTCTAATCTAAAGTTGACATGGGAATTCTTACTCAATGAAATTCTTTTTTTTCTCTCCTTCTGTTGGGACTAGCCTGTCCCTCCCTTGAATTCCAGTGGTCCCTGATACATATAGTAGTGTTTGACCTATGTCCCTCAATAGATGGGGAGCTCCCTAAGTCCGGCCCACGCGTCATCCACATTTGTGTCCCCTAGCACCTCCCACAGAGACTGGGAGATAGATATAGATATAGATATTGATATAGATATAGATAGAAAGAGAGAGAATTTGTTTGACAATATTGTTCTCACCTCTGCCTGACACAGGTACACACACACACACACACACACACACACACACACACACACACACTTAAAGGATATATGTGTCATGATCTAGCAACTCATTTTCACAACTCCCACTGCAGCAAATTCAAGGTAAAGAAGTGATCCTGGGACATGAAGCTGTATGATGAGTTTTCTATCTGCCTGACCAAAAAAATAAAAGCCAGGAAGGGCTCTTGATGAACTGCTTTCAGCAGAGAGGAAGAGAGCCTGCTGTGCTAGCCCATCATGTTTTCATGAACGGTCACGAGTGCCTTTTCTCCAGCAACATCTGGAAGGACACTCCTCTAAGTACAGCTCGCAAACTGTCACTGTTGAAGAAATGTTCTTCCTGCCCCTGCTTTGCTGGCAGTACAGGGTGTTTTGGGCAAGATTGGCACCCAGAAGAACCTTGCGTGGTGACTTTAAGAACCACAGCTGGCTAAATCTTCCTGTGGCATTGCTCTGATCACATATTCCCCCAAGACACACGGCTTCCAATTGCCGACACATTCAGTCGGAATTCACTGGCCTGGAAGTCAGACCATCTCAGCTTAAACCTCCTCTTCCCCGGGAAAACTCCCCTGGATTCCCTCACACCCAGTAGCACCCACCATCACATTTCCATAGCACTCTGAACTTCCAGCCTTTCCACACCCTGATAACTGCTTAACTGAATTTGAATTATATATTAATTTAACGTCACCAGAGCAAGACTTCTGAGCCTGGTGTGTATAGACACCAGGTCTTTTTGTTCAAGCACTCAAAGTAGTGGCTGGCACCAGGTAGGTCCTCATGAATATTTATGACTCATTCAGCAACTGGCTGACTTGATACTCTGGTCCCAACTTACCTTCTTGGCTTCATCTCCTGATTCCTCCAGACCCACACTTATGTTCCCTCTAAATCCAGTATTCCCTGACATCTCTCTTTAATTTCCCGTCTCTGTGACTTTGTTCATGCAATTCCTTCTTCTTGGATAATGGATATTATTTCCATCCCATTTCAAAACAATCAGAATCAGAGAAGACAGAATATCAGAATATTTTTTACTGAGATATAATTTCACATAGTATAAAATTCACCAGTGATTTTTACTATATTCACAACCACCACCACTAATTCCAGAATATTTCCATCACACCAAAAAGAAACCTGGTACCCTTTAGTCATCACTCCCCATTCTCCTCCTTCCCCAGCTTCTGTCAATCTCTAATCCACTTTTTTTTTTTTTTTTTGCAGTACACGGGCCTCTCACTGTTGTGGCCTCTCCCATTGCGGAGCACAGGCTCCGGACGTGCAGGCTCAGCGGCCATGGCTCACGGGCCCAGCCACTCCGTGGCATGTGGGATCCTCCCGGACCGGGGCATGAACCCATGTCCCCCTCATCAGCAGGCGGACCCTCAACCACTGCACCACCAGGGAAGCCCTAATCCACTTTTTGTCTCAATGGATTTACCCATTCTAGATATTTCATTTAAATGAAATCATACAATATGTGGCCTTTTGTGTCCAACTTCTTTCGCTTAACATAATATTTTCAGGTTTATGCATATTGTAGCGTGGATCAGTACTTCACTCCTCTTTATGGCCGAATAATACATGTTCCATTGTGTAACTACACTACATTTTATCTATTCACCCATCAGCTGATGAACATTTGGGTTGTTTACACTTTGGGGCTGTTATGAATAATGCTGCTATGAATACTTGTGTAAAAGCTTGTGAACATATGTTTTCAATTATCTTGAGTTTATATCTAGGAGTGGAATTGTTGGGTCATATGGTAACTCTATGTTTAACTTTGTAAGGAACTGTCAAACTGTTTTTCCAAAATGGCCGTACCATTTCATACATTCATCTGCAATGTATGAAGATTGCAATTTCTCTGCATCCTTGCCAACACATTATTATCTGTTGTTGTTGATGATGATGATGATGATTGCCCAAACCAGTGGATATGAAGTAGTATCTCACTGGGCTTTTGATTTGCATTTCCCTGGTGACTAACGATGTTGAGTATTTTTTCATGTGCTTATTGGCTATTTGTTTATTTTATTTGGAGAAATGTTTATTCAAGTCCTTTGCCATTACTAATTGGGTTATTTGTGTTTTCACTGTTGAGTTGTAAGAATTCTTTATATGTTCTGGATACAAGATCCTTATCAGATCTTTGCAATACGATTTGCAAATATTTTCTACCATTCTGTGGGTTGTCTTTTCACTTCCTTGGTAGTGTCTTTGAAGCACAAAAGTTGAATTTTAATAAGGTCCAATTTATTCTTTGGTTTCTTGTGCTTTATAATACCTAAGAAATCATTCTAATCCAAGATTACAAAGATATGCATTTTAGGAGGTGTGTTTTTCTTTTAAGAGTTTTATACTTTTAGCTCTTATATTTAGGTCTTTGATCAATTTTGAGTCACCTTTTGTAGATATATGGTGTGAGGTAGAGGGTCCAGACTAATTCTTTCACTTGTGGATATCCAGTTACCTCAGGACCATTTTTTTAAAAGATTATTCGTTCCCTTCTGAATTATCTTGGAAAGGAGAAAGGAGAAACATTTTTAAAATAATCCTGATCTAAGAGTCTGCCATGGTAAAGACAACTACCACCACAGTCTGAGGTATGGTAGTCAGGAACGCAGAGATTGACTGGGTTATTTTAGGCAGAACCTACTATGTAAAAATTCCATAAGCACCCTCTCATTCCACCTCTTTCTATATATACCAGTGGTTCTTAACCTTGTTTAGGATAAATAATCCAATGAAATTGTGGACTGTTGCATACACATAACATTCTGCTTTAAATATTAAGGATCTCAGCCCACAAAGCCCATCCACAGACCCCAAGCAAGGAATCCCTGCTCTACTCACTTTCCCACAAAGTTCATCTACTGCTGAGGCTCTAGCCAACACCCCACAATGCAGCTGACTCACTGTTTTTGTTTATTTGCCTGTGTGTATCCCTACCCTCTCCTTTGAACTACACATTTCCACCTAACTCCTAGATGTGTGCACCACGTCCCTGGGCATCTCAAATTCAGCACACTCAACTCGTCATCTTCCTTCCCCCAGCCCAGCTCATACCCCAACTTCCCCTTTTCTGGTCACAGAACCATTCTTCCCATCACCCAGCCTCAAATCTCAAAGTCACCTTCATTTCTTGTTCCCCTCAGCACCCCTCCTCCACCATCCAATCCGTGTCCGGGTTTGCATAATTGTTCCTTCATCCTGACCACCTATCATCCCCTGCCTGGTTGATGCAGTAAATGCCTCTGGCCTTGCTTGCTTCTTTCTTTTTTTTTTCTTCCAGTTTTGTTGAGATATAATTGACACACAGCGCTGTGCTGAGTTCAAGGTGTGCAGCATAATGATTTGACTCACGTACATCATGAAATGATTATCACAGTAAGTTTAGTGAACATCCATCATCTCATATAGATACAAAATTAAAGAAATAGAAAAAAAACTTTTTTCTTGTGACAAGAACTCAGGATTTACCCTAACAACTCTCATAGATGACATATAGCAGTGTTATTTATATTAATCATGCTATACATGCTTACTTGTAATTATTTTTGTTCAAAAATATGCTTCAATCCATGGTAGTCCTTTGTCGCTCCAGTCAACAATGACTGGCTAAGGGGTACAAGAGCTTAAATAAGTCACATGTAAGAATGACTCTCAGTCTTCAAGGTGGGGCTAGAATTAATAAACAGATTTTTACTCAGGTAAAAATAAAGACATAGGGACATAGAGATAGAATCCCTGCCCTCAGGGAGCTTACAATTCTAATTACTAAGATCAGGACCCACTCTACCCACAGCAGTTTGTTCACTGGCCTGGAGGCCTGTGAGTTCTTGAGGAAGTGCCTATGTTAGGGTTCTTTAGCCTCTGAGTTTAGGGGAGGCCCATTTCTCCAACATACTATTCCCCTCCCAGATGGCAATGACATGGAGGCCTATGGAAGTGGCTTTGGAGTTTGATCACTTCTACCACTGTCTGGAATCTCATAATCCTCAAACTTCCCTTTGACATGAACTAACATGGTTCAGTTCTGCTTTCTCTCTGTCTCAAAAGTACTTCGGGATGGGGAAAGGGAGTGATTATAAATAATTGTCATGTGTTCTTTTGCAACAAGAGCGTAGCTATACAAACTATTTCAGCTATTGCAACCTGCATTGGACCACAAGTACTATTTTAATTTAATACTTGCATTTATGCAGCATTTTTGGATTTACAGTATTCTTTCACATACATCCTACGAGGTAAGAATTATTGCTGTCAGTTTGTAGATGAAGAAACTAAACCCCTGAGAGTTTGTGTGATTTATCCAAGATCACACAGCTAATGAGGTGCTTTGTCCTGGAACTTTGGGGAGGCTCTTTAAAAAGGAATAGACAGTGGAGGTGGGGAAGAGACACCTTTTGCCTTTCTCTCTTCTTCCTACTTCTTGCCTGGAATTCAGACATTACAGCTATAATTCACGGAACCATATTGTAACTTTGAACTTGGAAGCCAGGCAAAATGAATGGCAAGGCAGAAAAACAGAAGCAGCCTTGGCCACTGACGTCTTCTTGCAACATCAGACCAGCCCCAAACAGCCTTCTATTGGCTTTTTTTTTTTTCCTTTTAATGTGTTTAAGATACTATAGTTGGGTCTCTGTTTCTAGTAGGTATAAGCTTGCTTAGGTGCCAGACAGCATTATCTATAATTGCGCAAAGCTGTTAACAATCACCAGTAGGGACGTGGTTTAGCAAATGATGTTACATCGTTATAATTGTGCCTGGGAGCCATTCTCTCCCCATTCCTAACAGGAACCCCTACTATCCTTTCCCACGTAAGCCATTAAAATGACAATTATACAGAATATATGTGCAAATTCCTAAGATGTACCTAAATAGCATATACCCTATGATTGAAATCATGCAAAATATCTGTATATGAAAAGACTAAAATCTAATATATGACATAAATATATGAAATAAATTTTCTAATATATGAAAATAGAAATTTAAGTGGACAGAATCATGGTTGATTTTTTAATCCTATTTTCAAAATTGTCTTTAATATTGTTGCCTTATCCTTTGAATTAGAGCATTAAAGAATTTTTTTTAAGTACTACGTTCTCCAAATCATCACCTTTGTTATTTAGTTACTACTAAACATATTTTTTTTTGCCCAGGAGACATAAGAAAATATAGCTATTGAGTATATGAGGCTGTCTATCCCTATGATGATACGCATTTTAGTAATAGGAAGAATTATAATTCATGTTCACATTCTTAAAACGAAACTAGAGAAGCAAGGGCATCTCCTTGAATTTGGTAAATTCCTAAGGTTACCTGAAGAGGGCCCCAGGGTGAGCGAGCATATTCTTTAGGCCTGTGGTGGGATCACATTACACAGGACTGACCTCGCCAGGCCACAGTTCTATTTCTTCAATCAAGAGCATGTGGGAAATGAGACTCGTTTCTAATGTCTGTCCTTTAATCTCAATTTTTTACTTCCCTTTAGTATAAACACTCATTGGGGATAATTCAGGGTTCTCTAGACACGCTCTCTTGGTTCGATGGTGTTTCCGATTTCCTCAGAGAACATTATACTTGACACTTGCTTCCTTTCTGAATTCTTTGTTCTATGTCATGCAGCTTCTCATGGGATTTATTCTCGCCCTGTTCCATATAAAGCTGCAGGTGGTATAGGGCAATCCATTTTGTTGGAGGATATGCCAAGCTTACCTGAGCATTTGAGTCAGAGAAAGGTGAGGAGGTAAGGAGGGGTGGAGGGAAGTGGGCATACACTTGTTGACCACATCGAGTGTGCTACACACCATCTTTTTCCTGAGCCTTTACTTACATTCTCAGGTTGACTCCTTCACAGGACACATCATGGAATTATTATCTCTAATGTACAAATGAGAAAGTTGAGGCTTTTAAAATTAACCAACTAGTCAAGTGCACACGGTTAGGAAATGGCTGCAAAAACAGGTGAGTTCAGCTGTTTCACCCCAAAGTCAGTGGTCTTTCCATTATGCTTGCAATGGACTCATCAGCCAGCCAAGTGCACTAGAAACTTTCAGTATATTTTCTAGTTTAGATTACTGACTATTTACGTAAGGAAACACACTGTATTTAGGTAAAAGGAAGAAAGCTGCTTAGCCATAGGAGGCAGCACGACACAGGGACTCACAGACTATCTCTGATGCCCAGTTGTCAGGTTTGAATACAGACCTTGCCACTGCGTGAACTTGGGCAACTTTCTTAACCTCTCTGTGCCTTGGGCTCTTTATCTGTAAAATGGGAATAAGACTATCACTACTTATAAAGTTGTTATGAGAATCGAAAGAGAAGGTAGTTAGAACATACATAAAAAACTACCTTCTGCGGAAGGCTAGCTCTGAGGGATACCGGAGGAGGGAGGCAAAAGCAACAAGAGGAACAGGTAGATTCTAGTCCAAAAGTTTGAGGAGTGTGGCAGCTGTGCCGCTCTTGGATATTTACAATGTCGGGTCATTAATCCAAATCCTACATTACAGAACCAGGATTTACTTTGCATGGCTACTCTTTCTCCAAGTGTATGTGAATGCAGTGCCCCATGACACCTAACCCTGGAACAAGTCTTCTCACTTTGGGGAAGGCTGCTTTAGGAGAGCAGGTTTCTGGCACTCAGCAACTTCTCCCCTCCCACAAACCCAGTGCGACAATCAAGGGGACTTGAGAATGCTCTGATCCTGCTACATCTTTTTGCTTGGTGTTTTAAAGACTCAAGTGGATTGCTCCATTGGTAATTTGCATGTCGTTCCCACGATTACATTTTGAACTAGATGAGTAATATTTAGAAGTAGAAGGCTTTCCACTTCTAGTTCCTCTCCTTGTATGTGAGGTAGGCAGTTAATTAACCTGTCTGGGTTGAGTCTTGCTTTCTACCAGGTGCAGAACCATTCATCAAATGAATAATTGCTACATCTTTTCAAATATAGCCAATTGCATTTCGCTAGAAATGTCTTGTCCAACCTCCTCTCCCACCCCGCCCCCCAAAATCCCAAGAATAATTAACAAATTCAACAATAAAACATAGTTACTTACAATTAGAAAACAAAAGACTGAGTATGTCATTCTGCCTGCATGGGTGTCCCACCAGCCTTTGAACCTCTGTTATATAGTAGCCTACGAGGGTTTAGCTGAAAACCAGAAGACTGGATACTAAAGTTGCATGTGACATAGGTACATAGGAAAAATGGCTACATCTCTAAAAGGACATATTTTCTACTTACCTAGAAGAAGGTGCCCCGGAGAAAATAATAAAGTGATTTAATCATGAACAATTGGACCAGGCCTGACTCTGCAGTGGCAGATTTCATGAAACAGTTAAAAAAAAAAAAAATTAAAGTTCATTAATTAAGGTTACCAACATTTGGTTTTGTCAAATAAAAATTAAAATAAAGAAATGTTATTATCTACCAGCACCACATTTCAGTAAAGAGACATTTTACTAATATAGAAATAAGAGGTACTTAATTTTAGAATAAAAGACAGTTCTTAAAATTGAATACACTTAGTGATGTGAAAACCTCACTACTTTGCCTTACTTTTCTCACTTCCTCATGCATCAGTGAACTCTATCCCATACTGACACCAGTCCAGGGAATAGTATTTGGGAATGACTGCTCTAGCGAAGAGTCTTCTTCTGGCTCATTCATGCGACCTGGGGCAAATCACTCTGCTTCCCTGAGGGTCAGTGATTATCCATGAAATGGAAATAATGTGTGTTTGCCTGACCTACCTCACAGGACTGTGGTCAAAGACACAGTAACAATACGCAAAATGGCTTTAGAAAAGGTGAAGAACTATACAAATGTTCCGGGTTGTTATTCTTTCTCAACTTAAGTTATACACTTATTCCCAAACTCCTGGGATTAGACGATTTCACTATAAAATTATTCATTTCAGAGACACAGCAAATGCCAGACGCTAACACATTTTCTCCACTAAGAATATAAAACATGAATTGATAGTTTACTGTGAATACTAGGAACACCATTCAAATATCGTCCAGTATTAAGGGATATTTGTTTAGGTCCATCCTTAGACTCTGGGCAGGTTCCGTCTAAACCAAGTCACATGAATGGGAGTTGCCACCATTTTAAAGATTTCAACAGAAGTTTCAGACTCAAGATTCAACACTTCACAGACAACATATTTTATTCATCTCTGTATCCACAGAACTGGGAACAATGCCGGGAACATAATGGGGGCTCAGTGAATGCTGAATAAATGAATAAACCTAGGATCTGGGCCCTGAGAAAGCATTTTTCAGTTTATTGCCCTAGTGTCCTCACCAATAAACTGGGAAGAAAACTACTAGCCTAACTCCTGGGGTGGTTTCAAATATTTTGTATTAAAAACAACTAAAAAAAGTATATGGCTGATGGGAATGTAAAATGGTACAGCCACTTTGGACAAACAGTTTGGCAGGTCCTTAAAAAGTTAAACAGTAGAATTACCATATGACCCAATAGTTCCACTCCTAGATATATACCCGAGAGAACTGAAAACATACATTCAAACAATAAGTTGTAAACAAATGTTCCTATCAGCGTTATTCATAGCAACCAAAAAGTATAAATGACCCACATGTCCATCAGATGGTGAATGGATAAACAAAATGTGGTATATCCATATAATGGAATAGCATTTGGCAATGAAAAAAAATGAAGTACTGTTACATGCTACAACCTTGGAAACATTATGCTAAGTGAAAAAAGCCAGACACAACAGACCCCATATTGTATGGTTTCATTATATGAAATGTCCAGGACAGACAAATCCATAGAGACAAAAAATAGATTAGTGGTTGACAGGGGATGAGGGGGTGGGGATGAAAACTGCTAGTGGGTATGGCGTTTCTTTTTGGGGTGATAGAAACGTTCTGGAATTAGATACTGGTGATAATTATACAACATAATGAATATACTAAAAACCACTGACGTGCACATTTTTTTAAAATAGTTGTGACTTTTTTTTTGAATTTAATTTTATTTATTGTTTTATACAGCAGGTTCATATTAATTATCCATTTTATACACATCAGTGTATACATGCCAATCCCAATCTCCCAATTCATCACACCACCAACTCATGACTTTTATGTTATGTGAATTATATCTCGATGTAAAAATATATAAATATAACAGGCTGTAAGAAACAGGAATGTTAGGAGTGATGAGGGGAATTATATTTTCTCGAATCAGCCTTAAAGAAATTAGTTCCCCGTTATGCTTTCTCTGCTTTAAAAAGGGTCCTCATCTGCCAGAACTATTTATTTAAACTTGCATCAGTAAATTTATTCCTTTCACAGCACCTGGTAGATAATACGCACTCAACACATGGTGGATGAATGAACGTATATGAGAACCCCACATTCAGTTTCCTAATAGACAAGATTTTTTTTTAAATACGTTACCTTAGGACATAGCAGGAAAGCCTGGCAGACTTTGCTCCCCAAATCAGAAAGAATCAGTATAGTAGCCCAACTCAAAACTGAATTAGCACCAGGATCTTTGACCAGAGGGATCTTGAAGCTAAAGAAGTTCAAGAGAGTTTTACTCAATGAATGATTTGAAGCAGGAATACCAAACTTTGAGATGCCGTCAGTTATATCAAGTAAAATCTTAAAATCTAAAAGTTTTCAAAATAAAATTAACTGGACTTCCTTACATGGTTAAAGTTAATGTATTCTCTATATTTAGGCAAAGAAGAGAATAGCACGGAGCAGGCTAATTATAGCCAGGAATAGAAACTCCAAAAAGATTTGGCATAACAATAATGAAAAGACTCAATCAGCTGAGACTTGTTCAGTCCTCGTGAACAGTTCCAATGGCCCAGTGAATTGTGTTTCTAATGGATACCTGAGCTGGGACTGCTCGGTTCCAGCACTTCATAACCCATATAAACTGAATCCTTCATTTACAGAGGAGGAAAACAAGAACCAGGGACACAAAGGGACCAGTCTGAGACCATCCTGCTGGTTAGGGTCCGAGATGAGCTTAGAACCCAAACTTCTTGATTTCTGGTTTTGTCTTTTCCCACTGCTGAAATTCTATACATTGTGTTGTTCTCAAACCACATGGGACACGCTGAGAAAATTTTGGAATTTTAATGTGGCGAAGGTGACCATAATGGGTTTCCTCCAGAATCACAAATTTTATAAATACCGTAAGTGAAGGTTTGGCCCAGGTTCAAAAGAAAAAAGTATTTCCTACTTGCCCATAGGCTCCTCACCCTGGCCTAGATGCTTGGAACTATTTGAAAAGTTGCCATTCTTCCCATAAATTTAGCTATCCCCTTCAGGTGGGCAAATCCATCCTTGGGCACACAACTTCAGTGAATGCCACTCATTCTTCGAGTTGGTGAAGGGGTGGGAAAAAGCCAACTTTGACTTCAGGCTTTGCCAAGAACAAGTCATATAATTTATAGAGAACTAAGGAAGGTATAATCTGCAAATTGGCTGTGTATTTACTTTTCTAAGACATAAGTGAAGTGTTCTTGGGAGGTAACACCACATGGCAAAGTGTAAGCCCTTTTGGAGGCAGGGGGATAAAGAAACAAGTTCATGAGAAGAAACTGCAGAAGCCAACATGGAGGGCAGTGGTTGGTTTTGCCTGCCCATCCCCCAATTCACCTTCTTTTGATAAAAGTGCCCTAGTTGCCCTTTGAAGAATACCCACCCCTCTCGGTCCATAAAATTTGGACAGAACTAAAATTTGTGCCCCCCTCAACCCCCATGAACTCAAAGGGTGGTCGTGTGGCTGAGACTTGAGCAGTCAGAATATTCTATCCCCCACCAGTTGTGATGGGATCAAGGATGGCCATGTGAAAAACCCAAGCCGAGAGTAAGACGCGGAGATCACCTTCCTCCCGACAGATACACCAGAAATACATCTACGCGTGGAACAACTCCTACGGAGCACCTACTGAACGCTGGCAGAAGACCTCAGACCTCCCAAAAGGCAAGGAACCCCCCACGTACCTGGTTAGGGCAAAAGAAAAAACTAAACAGAGACAAAAGGATAGGGACGGGTCCTGCACCAGCGGGAGAGAGCTGTGAAGGAGGAAAAGTGTCCACACACTAGGAAGCCCCTTCGCGGGTGGAGACTTCGGGAGGCGGAGTGGGGGAGCTTGGGAGCTGCGGAGGAGAGCACAGCAACAGGGGTGCGGAGGGCAAAGCGGACAGATTCCAGCGCAGAGGATCGGGCCGACCGGAACTCGCCAGCCGAGAGGCTTGTCTGCTCGCCCGCCGGGGCAAGCGGGACTGGGAGCTGAGGCTCCGGCTTTTGTCGGAGCGCTGGGAGAGGACTGAGGTTGGCGGCGTGAACACAGCCTGCAGGGCGTTAGTGCACCGCGGCTAGCCGGGAGAGAGTCCGGGGAAAAGTCTGGACCTGCCGAAGAGGCAAGAGACTTTTACGTCCCTCTTTGTTTCCTGGTGCACGAGGAGAGGGGATTAAGAATGCTGCTTGAGAGAGCTCCAGGGACGGGCGCGAGCCGCGGCTGAAAGTGCGGAGCCCAGAGACACACATGAGACGCTAAGGCCGCTGCTGCCGCCACCAGGAGGCCTGTGTGCGAACACAGGTCACTAGCCACACGCCCTTCCGGGGAGCCTGTGCAGCCCGCCACTGCCAGAGTCCCGGGATCCAGGGACAACTCCCCCGGGAGAACGCACGGTGCGCCTCAGGCTGCAACGTCACGCAGGCCTCTGCCGCCGCAGGCCCGCCCCACACTCCGTGACCCTCCCTACCCCCCGGCCTGAGTGAGCCAGAGCCTCCGAATCAGCGGCTCCTTTAACCCCGTCCTGTCTGAGCAAAGAACAGACGCCCTCCGGCGACCTACACGCACAGGCGGGGCCAAATCCAAAGCTGAGCCCCTGGGAACTGTGAGAACAAAGAAGAGAAAGGGAAATCTCTCCCAGCAGCCTCAGAAGCAGCGGAGTAAAGCTCCACAATCAACTTGATATACCCTGCATCTGTGGAATACCTGAATAGACAACTGAATCATCCCAAATTAAGGAGCCCTGTGGATGAAAGGCTCTTGGGGCTGCAGCCAGGAGTCAGTGCTGTGCCTCTGAGGTGGGAGAGCCAACTTCAGGACACTGGTCCACAAGAGGCCTCCCAGCTGCACATAATATCAAACAGCAAAAATCTCCGAGAGATCTCCATCTCAACGCCAGCACCCAGCTTCACTCAACGACCAGCAAGCTACAGTGCTGGACATCCTATGCCAAACAACTAGCAAGACAGGAACACAACCCCACCCATTAGCAGAGAGGCTGCCCAAAATCATAATAAGTCTACAGACACCCCAAAACACACCACCAGACGTGGACCTGCCCACCAGAAAGACAAGATCCAGCCTCATCCACCAGAACACAGGCACTAGTACCCTCCACCAGGAAGCCTACACAACCCACTGAACCAACCTTAGCCACTGGGGACAGACACAAAAAACAACAGGAACTACGAACCTTCAGCCTGCAAAAAAGGAGACCTCAAACACAGTAAGATAAGCAAAATGAAAAGACAGAAAAACACACTGCAGATGAAGGAGCAAGATAAAAACCCACCAGACCTAACAAATGAAGAGGAAATAGGCAGTCTACCTGAAAAAGAATTCAGAATAATGATAGTAAGGTTGATCCGAAATCTTGGAGATAGAATGGACAATAGAATGGACAAAATGCAAGAATCAGTTAACAAGGACCTAGAAGAACTAAAGATGAAACAAGCAACGATGAACAACACAATAAATGAAATTAAAAGTACTCTAGATGGGATCAATAGCAGAATAACTGAGGCAGAAGAACGGATAAGTGACCTGGAAGATAAAATAGTGGAAATAACTACTGCAGAGCAGAATAAAGAAAAAAGAATGAAAAGAACTGAGGACAGTCTCAGAGACCTCTGGGACAACATTAAACGCACCAACATTCGAATTATAGGGGTTCCAGAAGAAGAAGAGAAAAAGAAAGGGACTGAGAAAATATTTGAAGAGATTATAGTTGAAAACTTCCCTAATATGGGAAAGGAAATAGTTAATCAAGTCCAGGAAGCACAGAGAGTCCCATACAGGATAAATCCAAGGAGAAATACGCCAAGACACATATTAATCAAACTGTCAAAAATTAAATACAAAGAAAACATATTAAAAGCAGCAAGGGAAAAACAACAAATAACACACAAGGGAATCCCCATAAGGTTAACAGCTGATCTTTCAGCAGAAACCCTGCAAGCCAGAAGGAAGTGGCAGGACATATTGAAAGTGTTGAAGGAGAAAAACCTGCAACCAAGATTACTCTACCCAGCAAGGATCTCATTCAGATTTGATGGAGAAATTAAAACCTTTACAGACAAGCAAAAGCTGAGAGAGTTCAGCACCACCAAACCAGCTCTACAACAACTGCTAAAGGAACTTCTCTAGGCAAGAAACACAAAAGAAGGAAAAGACCTACAATAACGAACCCAAAACAATTAAGAAAATGGGAATGGGAACACACATATCGATAATTACCTTAAATATAAATGGACTAAATGCCCCCACCAAAAGACACAGATTGGCTGAATGGATACAAAAACAAGACGCATATATTTGCTGTCTACAAGAGACCCACTTCAGACCTAGAGACACATACAGACTGAAAGTAAGGGGATGGAAAAAGGTATTTCATGCAAATGGAAACCAAAAGAAAGCTGGAGTAGCAATTCTCATATCAGACAAAATAGACTTTAAAACAAAGACTATTAGAAGAGACAAAGAAGGACACTACATAATGATCAAGGGATCGATCCAAGAGGAAGATATAACAATTGTAAATATTTATGCACCCAACATAGGTGCACCTCAATACATAAGGCAAATACTGACAACCATAAAAGGGGAAATCGACAGTAACACATTCATAGTAGGGGACTTTAACACCCCACTTTCACAATGGACAGATCATCCAAAATGAAAATAAATAAGGAAACACAAGCTTTAAATGATACATTAAACGAGATGGAGTTAATTGATATTTATAGGACATTCCATCCAAAAACAACAGAATACACATTTTTCTCAAGTGCTCATGGAACATTCTCCAGGATAGATCATATCTTGGGTCACAAATCAAGCCTTGGTAAATTTAAGAAAATTGAAATTGTATCAAGTATCTTTTCCGACCACAACGCTATGAGACTCGATATCAATTACAGGAGAAGATCTGTAAAAAATACAAACACATGGAGGCTAAACAATACACTACTTAATAACGAAGTGATCACTGAAGAAATCAAAGGGGAAATCAAAAAATACCTAGAAACAAATGACAATGGAGACACGACGACTCAAAATCTATGGGATGTAGCAAAAGCAGTTCTAAGAGGGAAGTTTATAGCAATACAATCTTACCTTAAGAAACAGGAAACATCTCGAATAAACAACCTAACCTTGCACCTAAAGCAATTAGAGAAAGAAGAACAAAAAAACCCCAAAGTTAGCAGGAGGAAAGAAATCATAAAAATCAGATCAGAAATAAATGAAAAAGAAATGAAGGAAACGATAGCAAAGATCAATAAAACTAAAAGCTGGTTCTTTGAAAGGATAAACAAAATTGATAAACCATTAGCCAGACTCATCAAGAAAAAAAGGGAGAAGACTCAAATCAATAGAATTAGAAATGAAAAAGGAGAAGTAACAACTGATACTGCAGAAATACAAAAGATCATGAGAGATTACTACAAGCAACTCTATGCCAATAAAATGGACAACCTGGAAGAAATGGACAAATTCTTAGAAAGGCACAACCTGCCAAGACTGAATCAGGAAGAAATAGAAAATATGAACAGACCAATCACAAGCACTGAAATTGAAACTGTGATTAAAAATCTTCCAACAAGCAAAAGCCCAGGACCAGATGGCTTCACAGGCAAATTCTATCAAACATTTAGAGAAGAACTATCACCTATCCTTCTCAGACTCTTCCAAAATATAGCAGAGGGAGGAACACTCCCCAACTCATTCTACGAGGCCACCATCACCCTGATACCAAAACCAGACAAGGATGTCACAAAGAAAGAAAACTACAGGCCAATATCACTGATGAACATAGATGCAAAGATCCTCAACAAAATACTAGCAAACAGAATCCAACAGCACATTAAACGGATCATACACCATGATCAAGTGGGGTTTATTCCAGGAATGCAAGGATTCTTCAATATACGCAAATCAATCAACGTGATACACCATATTAACAAATTGAAGGAGAAAAACCATATGATCATCTCAATAGATGCAGAGAAAGCTTTTGACAAAATTCAACACCCATTTATGATAAAAACCCTGCAGAAAGTAGGCATAGAGGGAACTTTCCTCAACATAATAAAGGCCATATATGACAAACCCACAGCCAACATCATCCTCAATGATGAAAAACTGAAAGCATTTCCACTAAGATCAGGAACAAGACAAGGTTGCCCACTCTCACCACTATTATTCAACATAGTTTTGGAAGTTTTAGCCACAGCAATCAGAGAAGAAAAGGAAATAAAAGGAATCCAAATTGGAAAAGAAGAAGTAAAGCTGTCACTGTTAGCAGATGACATGATACTATACATGCAGAATCCTAAAGATGCTACCAGAAAACTACTAGAGCTAATCAATGAATTTGGTAAAGTAGCAGGATACAAAATTAATGCACAGAAATCTCTGGCATTCCTATACACTAAGGATGAAAAATCTGAAAGTGAAATCAAGAAAACACTCCCATTTACCGTTGCAACAAAAAGAATAAAATACCTAGGAATAAACCTACCTAAGGAGACAAAAGACCTGTATGCAGAAAATTATAAGACACTGATGAAAGAAATGAAAAATGATACAAATAGATGGAGAGATATACCATGTTCTTGGATTGGAAGAATCAACATTGTGAAAATGACTCTACTACCCAAAGCAATCTACAGATTCAATGCAATCCCTATGAAACTACCACTGGCATTTTTCACAGAACTAGAACAAAAAATTTCACAATTTGTATGGAAACACAAAAGACCCCGAATAGCCAAAGCAATCTTGAGAACGAAAAATGGAGCTGGAGGAATCAGGCTTCCTGACTTCAGACCATCCTACAAAGCTACAGTAATCAAGACAGTATGGTACTGGCACAAAAATAGAAATATAGATCAATGGAACAGGATAGAAAGCCCAGAGATAAACCCACGCACATATGGTCACCTTATCTTTGACAAAGGAGGCAGAAATGTACAGTGGAGAAAGGACAGCCTATTCAATAAGTGGTGCTGGGAAAACTGGACAGCTACATGTAAAAGTATGAGATTAGATCACTCCCTAACACCATACACAAAAATAAGCTCAAAATGGATTAAAGACCTAAATGTAAGGCCAGAAACTATCAAACTCTTAGAGGAAAACATAGGCAGAACACTCTATGACATAAATCACAGCAAGGTCCTTTTTGACCCACCTCCTAGAGAAATGGAAATAAAAACAAAAGTAAACAAATGGGACCTAATGAAACTTAAAAGCTTTTGCGCAGCAAAGGAAACCATAAAGAAGACCAAAAGACAACCCTCAGAATGGGAGAAAATATTTGCAAATGAAGCAACTGACAAAGGATTAATCTCCAAAATTTATAAGCAGCTTATGCAGCTTAATAACAAAAAAACAAACAACCCAATCCAAAAATGGGCAGAAGACCTAAATAGACATTTCTCCAAAGAAGATATACAGAGTGCGAACAAACACATGAAAGAATGCTCAACATCACTAATCATTAGAGAAATGCAAATCAAAACTACAATGAGATATCATCTCACACCAGTCAGAATGGCCATCATCAAAAAATCTAGAAACAATAAATGCTGGAGAGGGTGTGGAGAAAAGGGAACCCCCCTCTTGCACTGTTGGTGGGAATGTAAATTGATACAGCCACTGTGGAGAACAGTATGGAGGTTCCTTAAAAAGCTACAAATAGAACTACCATATGACCCAGCAATCCCACTACTGGGCATATACCCTGAGAAAACCATAATTCAAAAAGAGTCATGTACCAAAATGTTCATTGCAGCTCTATTTACAATAGCCCAGAGATGGAAACAACCTAAGTGTCCATCATCGGATGAATGGATAAAGAAGATGTGGCACATATATACAATGGAATATTACTCAGCCATAAAAAGAGACGAAATTGAGCTATTTGTAATGAGGTGGATAGATCTAGAGTCTGTCATACAGAGTGAAGTAAGTCAGAAAGAGAGAGACAAATACCGTATGCTAACACATATATATGGAATTTAAGAAAAAAAAATGTCATGAAAAACCTAGGGGTGAAACAGGAATAAAGACACAGACTTACTAGAGAATGGACTTGAGGCTATGGGGAGGGGGAAGGGTAAACGGTGACAAAGCGATAAAGAGGCATGGACATATATACACTACCAAACGTAAGGTAGATAGCTAGTGGGAAGCAGCCGCATAGCACAGGGAGATCAGCTCGGTGCTTTGTGACCGCCTGGAGGGGTGGGATAGGGAGGGGTGGGATAGGGAGGGTGGGAGGGAGGGAGA
>NW_020837955.1:8070223-8154865 GCF_003676395.1 Aethalodelphis obliquidens | reverse complement strand
AAAAAAAAAAATGCTCACTTTTCCTAGAAAGTGAGGCTATTTTCCAACCGAATGCCTACAAATTATTTTCCTTCCTGATTTTCAATAAGGCTTGGAATTAGGTATTGGGTTATCAGAGTTTCCTAACATCATTTGTTTAGCTCTGTTCCGGGGTATTTACGGAGGATTTAGTTAACATCACTGTCAGCACTGCCAAGAAGTTTTCAGAAAAGTCTTCCCTAGTCACTACGCATCCACACACTAAGAAGGCAGGCTGAAAAAAAAAAAAAAAAAAAACCCAAGCCAATGAAACTCTACTGCTGAACTTCAGCGATGTTTTGGGAAAGAAGGCTGTCTTGTCACTTAAATCACCAACTGTGAGATGCCACCAGAGGCTACCACACGGATTGCCTCACGGTAGGTGAAGGCAACACAGAGCAGAGCACAGCCAAGAGACGGTGATCAAGAGCAAGACGGGCAAGAAGGAGACCCAGTGGAAACCTGTATCCCGCCTACCTGGAGCGAGAGATACCTCTGGGCTTTAATCACATCGCCTTTTTGCTTACCCCAACTTAAGTTCGGTTTCTGCCATTTGCAATGGAGACGGACAATACCATGCAGTAGTGATACCGCAAAGTGCAGAAACCAAAGTGTGGGTCCTGGTTCAGCCACTTTCCAGTCATGAGACCTTAAGCAAGCTGCATAATCTCTCTGCGTTGCCGTTTTCTCGTCAACAAAATGGGGGCAATAATATGGGCTGCTGGAAGCAATGAGTCAATAGCCTTTGCAAAGCACTTGTTAGAGTTACTGCTGTGTTGTTCATGTCCAACAAATGTGAGCTATAACTTTTAATGAACAAACTATAATGAAAACAACCCAATGCCTGCTACCACAAGTTTAAACTTACTACAATATTATTTCATTTTCACTAAGCTTCACTAGCACACGAGGGAAACTTGGCCTTTATGTAGTTTATCAAAAGGAGGCACAGAAATGGACCTAAATATCATTTTTATCCTATTTTCTCATGTTTCTAAAGAATTTGAAATAGCATGGAAAAAATGCTTGTGGTAGCATACTAAGAGAATAAAGACTGCTATAATATAGCCCATGTTCTTTTTGGCGACTATATTCAAAAGAAAAAAGCAAAACAAAATCTTTAAACCTGTGCATCAAAAATCCTGGGAGAAGTTGCAATAAAACAAGAGAATGAGATTGATATTACAATTAATACCTGATATTTAGATTCTTTGTCTTCTATTTTTCTCTGTTTTCCAAGTATGTCAGTGAGCATTGACTATACTTCTGCTTTGAAGTTTTCACTGGCTGTGTGTTCCACAACCACATCATTAGGCTTTTAGAATGTTGGTTTAAGAAATGGAGAATCGCAGACTATTAGATGTGAAAGAAACAACAGAGACCATTTTATGCAACTCTCTCATCTTACAGAATGGAAAAACTTGTCCAAGGTCAAATAGCTAGACACTGGCAACACTGAAATTACTGCCTAACATTCCTACTAATTCAGAAAACTCCTTGAGGGAGATACTGTTGATTGGACCACATCACCTAGGTTAATTCTACTAATCTTTCATGGCCCCATTTAAATATTACTTCCTCCAAAAACCTTTCCCTGGGCATCAACTAGAAGGAATCCTCCCAACTTTTAATTCCCAGAGCACCTGGTTTTTACTTTTATTATGGCAATTCTTATTCTACAAGTGTGTATGTCTTTTTTATTAGTCAATAAGTTCTTTGAAAGAGGATTTGTGTCTTTTTTCCTATCTGTACCTTGAGCATGTGACACCATGCTTTGGCACACAGTAACCACTTGATAAATGGCTACTGAAAAACAGGCTATTGTATTGCTTTAGGACCTATTGAACCCAACTGGCTTAGTTTGGGAATAGGACTGAATTGCATAGACAAAGTCATCATCATAGGATCCTTCCTGGGTATTAGGAAGACGGTAGTCCTAGCCGCATTGCATTATGACTAGTTTTGGCCATAAGACAGTAAGCAGAAGTGACGTGTGTCACTTCCGTGCTCCAACAGTGAAAAGCCCTTGTGAGATCCTTCAGTTATACGTCTCCTTATCTCAGCATCCCAAAAGCCACATGCTAAGAAGAAGGGGCCATAAAAGGAAGCAGTCATCACATGGAGGAGAGCTACACTTCAGAGTCACTGGACTTGGATCAGGCTTTGTAAGAGTGAGAAAGATATCTTTGTTACAGGTCACCAAGATGTGAGGGTTACTTTGTTGTTGCAATATAGTCTAGCTGGATAATAGCCAGACTAAAACGCAGATATTGTGGCAGGGATTGCTGGTGGTAACTCATTATTTCTATATTTCTTACTAACTGAATCTTGGGTAATATGCCTAAGCTGAAAAATTATGTTACATTACATTACATCACATTACATCACATTATATTACGTTATATTATATATCAGCTCAGGGTGGCCAATGGGATATAAGTAAAAGTCATTAATAAGATTTTCAAGAAGTCCTCCCTTATTTCAAGAACTCATATGTAATGACTGGAGCTTCAGCAGCCTTCTTAAATCATAAGGAGTCCTTAAGAGTAGAAGTCACAAACTAAGGGTGGTGGGGCAGAAAGACAGAATGAACCTGGTTTTCTGATGGCACTGTGGAGTTGCTGTACTAAGCAAAGACTGCCCTACCTCTGTGCTTTTGTTTAAGAGAATCACATGCTTATATGTTTAAGCACTGTAGCTAGATCTTTGTTACTAGCAAACAAAAGTAATTCTTAATTGGTGCAGCCCTTATGTCACGTATTCCAAAATAACATCCTTGTACTGAACAGTACGCAAGAAGGTAGCAAAGAAGCACTGTTTAACACCTAACCCAAGTTAGGGAAGAATGGCATTCTATTCCATTTTGCTTTGATCTTCTGAGGAACAGAAAAAAAAATGACCTCTCATTAAATCTTTTATTTTTTTAAATTTATTTTTGGCTGCGTTGGGTCTTCGTCGCTGCGCACGGGCTTTCTCTAGTTGCGATGAGCGGGGGTTACTCTTTGTTGTGGTGAGCGGGCTTCTCATTGCAGTGGCTTCTCTTGTTGCAGAGCACAGGCTCTAGGCGCGTAGGCCTCAGTAGTTGTGGCACGCGGGCTCAGTAGTTGTGGCTTGAAGGCTCTGGAGCGCAGGCTCAGTAGTTGTGGTGCATGGGCTTAGTTGCTCTGCAGCATGTGGGATCTTCCCAGACCAGGGCTCGAACCCGTGTGCCCTGCATTGGCAGGTGGATTCTAAACCACTGTGCCACCAGGGAAGTGCTAAATCTTATATCTTTTTTTAAAATGTTTTTTTCACATTAGCAAATTCTGAAGGAAGCATAATCAAAATTACACTTTCCCAACATAATCATAAGTATCTTAACTGTGAAAATATGTGAAGGATGAGGTTTAGTCAATTTTTTAAATGAAAAAATATTTCAGATGTAAAAATGACTTGATATTTCACATTAATAAGAAAATTTTTAAATGGGAGGCATTCTTCTGGGGGAAGCTGAATTTTGAGAGACTAGAAGAATTTAAGCATTGGAGATTTTAAAAGCTGGTTCAGTGAAGCTTTTTTTTTTTTTTTGCAGTATGCGGGCCTCTCACTGTTGTGGCCTCTCCCGTTGTGGAGCACAGGCTCCAGACGCACAGGCTCAGCGGCCATGGCTCACAGGCCCAGCCGCTCCGCAGCACGTGGGATCTTCCCGGACCGGGGCACGAACCCGTGTACCCTGCATCGGCAGGTGGACTCTCAACCACTGCGCCACCAGGGAAGCCCAGGGAAGCATTTTTTGTTCTTCTTATCGCTAGTGATTCTCTCAGGGACTCATTCACATTTAATAAAGTTTCATTATGTATGTGTCTGCTGTTACTTTAAAAAGAACTGACATAAAAATTACAACTGACTCCAAAGCAAAGACTTAATATTCAGAATCACCAAGAACTTCTTTTCTGCATTTCTTTCTGGACCAAAATGTTAGCTCACTTCATCTCAGCTACACATGCCTCTCAAAATCTGGATTTTTATAAAACAAAACAAAAACAGTTTTTTTAAATTATGCAACCGCTATCCCCATCAAGTTTGCTTATTCAAATTGACACTAAAAACCATAAAATCTGTCCCTCTGGTAATGGGTACAAACTGCATCTTTCTAAGTTCTGTGACTCTGCTTTTTATAAGATTAGGAGACATTCCTCACCCTTCCTGACCAATGGGGAATCTGAAATGGCCAGTATTTCCAACATCAGGCATTTCAGGCCACCTGAACTAGTGACAACTATAAACACAGGGCAAGGAACATGTGCCCAGAAGAAAAGATTTCATTATCTGCCTTTAAATATAGCAGAGCAGAGTATTCCTTTCCAGTGTGAAATTTCTCAGGAAGTCTTTCACCCACCAGTTTTCCTAGAAAACATTGTAATGCATGTGCCCTTTTACACCCTATCTTCCCAGTTGTCCAGAGCTGGGCTTTCAGGATAGAATGGGAGTATGACCAAGCAGCAGTTATTTTAAATCTTCTTTTACTGAATATGACAAAACATCTTTTCAGTTGGAACTGCATTGGTTCTTAAATAATCCTTATTTCAATACAAAGCTTTTTAGACGACAAAGGTTATGAGTGCCAACATTCATCTAAAAATTGGAAAGACTTGGGTGCCCTTAATAGTTTTTACACCCAACACTGGATTGCATAGAAGGGTTAAAAGTTAAGAATAAAAACAGAAAGGCCTGAATTCCACTGACTACAGCTGCTACCAGCTGTGTGAACTTGGGCAAGTTACTAAATCTCTCTTAGCCTCCGTTTCTTCACATGTAACATGGAGGAGATAGTTCCTACCTTACGTGGTTACTGTGAGGGTTGAACAAGACGATGCAAATAAAGCATTGAACACAATGACCAGCACGTAGTAAGCACTCAATAAACATTAGCTATTGCTAAAGTATTCCTCTTTCTCTTTAGCTGACAACTCTGGGAAGAATCACTGAAGGACAAATCCAGAAATTCTTGGAATTAGTGCCAGACACAGATACTAACTGGGGCCTCTGTGGGTTTGGGCCATTCTGAGCAGCAGCACTTGGTCCAAGTGGGTAAGCCAGGCACACAGCCGGCAGATCTGGGCTCTAAGATCCACCCGCAGGAATTTTAAACTACATTTGGCAAACCGATGCCTATTCTGCGTCTACATCTACCATGCCGCCCAGAGTGACTAAATCCTTTACAATAAACTGTTCCAGATTGCAACCTTTTTTCCCCTACCAGGCATGCATAAAAATGAATCCATATGTGTATACGAAGTAGCAGTTCCAAAAATAATGGTGACTTAAAATACTGTGAGACTATGGGAGAGAAGAAATTTTCCTGAAGTAGGATGGTTAGGGAAGCCTTCACTAAGGCAATGAGATTTGATCTGGGTTTTGAAGGATGAATAGGAGTTAGATATGTGGATTAGAGAGAGAGGAGGCCTCGAGTAGAGTAGAGCACGACAAAGCTACAGAGGCAGCAATGAGAAAGTGGGGACAGTGGGCAATGAACAGAGCTGAGCGGCTGTGTAGGGAAATGTGGGGATGGACAGGAGGCCAGCTTGTGATGATATAAAGAGCTGAGGACCACTGAATAAGAAAGGGACCTGATAGGGTCATATTTATCTTTGTGTCCACAGAACAGTGCCTGGCACAGAGCAGTGCTCAGTAAATACCTGTGAGTGGATCAGTGGATTCGGGTTCAAAAGCTTTTGCATTAAAATTTTTCCCTTGGACAACATCCTAAAATTATGTTAAGCACTTCACACAGTATTTCGTGAAAAACTGAGATTCAGAAAACAAGATTTTACGGCTGGTATCATGCTGGTACTCTACGTGAAAGCTTTCACAAGGGCTGGTGTAGAGCCTTGTGCCTCAAAAAACATCTACGTCAGGGTGGCCTGGGCATAGGGTCCAGGGAACCGCATTCTAATTTGCCCAACAAGTCATTCTGATGCTTGCTGGAGCTTAAGAATCACTAGCATAGGGGAAAGGGAAAGGGAAGCTTCTAGATCGCCTACCTTCACTGCTTTTGACCCACTGCAGCAGAAGGCAACCTAAGATGAGTGGTTAAATGTGAGAACCCTGGAGCTGGACTGGCTCGGTTCAAATCCCAGCTCTTACTAGCTACCTGTGCTTGGGCAAGTCATTTCACTTCCAAGGCATTAAATCTCTCCAATATTCCCCTATCTAAAATAGAGGAATAATAATAGTACCACTTCATGGGGTTCCTATGAGGATTATGGGCGTTACCATAACATAGAACAGAGTTTTTCCACTTTGTCTCTGTGACAGTTGGGTAGGATAATTCTTCGTTGTGGACCTGTCCTGTGCATGTAGGACATTTGGCAGCATCCTGGGCCTCTACCCCGTCAATGCTGATGCATCCTCCTCCCACTGGTGACAATCGAAAATGTCCCCAGATATTGCCAAATGTGCTCTGGAGGGCAAAATCACCCTGGATTGAGAACCACCGACATAGAACAGTGCTATCTCCTGAGCATTTGCCAGAAGTGATGTTGATATTTGATGGAACGTCCATTGGCTCCATAATTCTCCCAACAACCCAGAAAGTTAGGTACTATCTCCAGCTTTATAAGGGGTCAGAGGGGTAAATACATGCCTAAATCACTCAGCCAGTGAATTGTGGGGAGGAGCTCCAATCAAGGTCGGCCTGACGGTCAGTCCCCAGCTCTTTCTGAGCTGCTAGTTAATCAGGGCTTCACAAGGCGTCTGATGGGGCAACTGCCCCTGTCACACTTTTCTCTAATGCCAGAAAGAAATCGCAGTCACTGGCACCCTGTATCCGAGCATCACAGGAATGCACCTCTCTCCTACCCTGAATCCTGAAAGTCTGCCATCTGTGGATTTCATCCATGTCAGTCAAGGGGTAAACTCCAGTTCACAGGAACTAACACCTCCCACTCACCTCGCTGTCTGGGTTAGGGCCCTGTTCCATCTGTTACAGGCGGTCACTCCCCACTGCCCGCCCTCCCAGTCCTCTTTGTCTCCTGTGAATGTTCCCTCCTGGGACTGGATGCTTCCACACTTCTGTTTCCGTTACGTAAACACAGGAATGGCATGCAGAGGTGCACTCTATGGGGACGGTTTCTCAAATGAATGAATGGCCTCCTTGTCCATCAAATCTGAGATACATCAGGGTTGGCCTCTGCCTCACTCTGATGTTCTATGAGCTCACGGAAGGTACTACAGGCTTCCAGGGGTTCATCCAACTGGCTTTTCTAAACCTGACCAGCACATGGAAGATTCAGGTGAAGTGTCTGAGTCCTTTAAGCAGGCGTTTCGGCTGAGCTTGTTTAAAGAATGCCCGGCCAATATTGTGCTGAAAAAAATCAGGGAGCACCCAGAACAAATAGTTTTAACTCTCAAGGATACCTTCCCCTTCTAGTTAACTACGTTTCAATCTATTTCCTCATGTACGATTGAAGAGCTCTGGCATTGGTGTCAGATGGATGTGGGCTGGAATCCCTGCCCCACCACTCACTAGCTATGTGACTTTGGAGCAACATGTCTCATGCCTCTGAGCCTCAATTCCCTCATCTGTAAAATGGGAATCTGAATAACTACATCACAGTGTTGTTGTGAGGTTGAAGTGCATGGAAATACCTACAATGTTTGAGACAGTGTCTGGTATACAGCGAGCACTATTATTGGTCATAATGTTTGTATTGTCTTTCACAATCAGAAAGAATTATTTCATTGTAATAGGATGTCAAAATAGAAATGTGCCCAAGGCAAATTTCAAAGGGAGGTACTAGATAAAATGCACACGATGAGTTCAAAAGAGTGTTGCTGTTCACTACCTGCACCACTAAGTTCATTGCTATTATAAGAACCCTAGAGACGTGCTTCACAGGATGCAGAGACAATCTGCAAATGACAGTTGGACTGTGCTGACACTGGGTAGTGGGGAGAAAAAAGGCAGAAGGAGAAGATTACAGACCCAGATTTCACACGGAGCCCAGGCAGCCGGCGAGAGAAAGGTGTGAGGTGTGATTTGTGACCTAGTGCTTCCTGCCACAAAGCTGAGAACCCATTTTCAACAAGCTCTGTGGGCACGGCACCCACAGTCTCCCCTTCTTACCCCCAAACTGGACTCTCAGATGCTGTCGCCTGGAGCTGCAACAGGTAACTTGGTCAATTCTTCCTCTTAGAGCCGGTCTCCTAAAACCTCAGTATTAGAGGTCATGTAGAGTGCAGCCCCTCAGGAGCTGTGAAATAGAAACTTTCAAAAGATAAGCTCATGTTGAACTGCACAACTTGTGTCATTTCATAATTCTAAACTTTCATAACCTGCATTTCCTGGGTGTAGCTGTCATGACAAAAGTGCCAGGTAATTTGCTCAACACGGTGCTAGGAAGGACTCAACAAGGTTCTTAGGTGAACTGAGCCAATCTCTGAAGAATACACCGAGCTTCATTTGGAATCAGTTTAGAAAAGCAGGGGTTGGGCTTCCCCGGTGGCGCAGTGGTTGAGAGTCCGCTTGCCGATGCAGGGGACACGGGTTCGTGCCCCGGTCCGGGAAGATCCCAGTTGCCGCGGAGCGGCTGGGCCCGTGAGCCATGGCCGCTGAGCCTGCGCGTCCGGAGCCTGTGCTCCACAACGGGAGAGGCCACAACAGTGAGAGGCCCGCGTACCACAAAAAAAAAAAAAAGAAAAGAAAAGAAAAGAAAGCAGGGGCTGCCTTTCACGTCCTCGAATATTCCCTTGACTCTCCACCTCCTCCACCTTGCTATCCCCTCCCAGGGTGCCCTACACCCACCTGCCTCGGAGGACCCGCTCCTATTTCCTATAGCTGGGGACACTTGACTATCTCCTATCTTCCATCTCTCTTGTATCTTCAATCAGATTATTTCCCCCATGACCTGGAAAAAGAGCTCAGATCTCCTCTATTCTAAAAGTAAAATTAAGGGGGAAAAAACTACCAGGAAGACTTCCTCAGCCCTACCCTACCCTCAAGTACATCCAATTTCTCATCTTTAATCCTTAATCTTTAATTTTCTCATCTTTAGCCAGTGATTCACGAATGCTGCTGTGTGGACTGGCTTCGTTTGAACCACCTGTGGAAACTCAGTTTCATAGGCACAACCACTAAAGATTTGACTCACAAGGTCTGACGTGGGGCAGAGGAATTTGTATTTTTCAGGTTTCCTCCAAATGATGAGGCTGTTCAGCCAAGTTTTAAAACCACTGGTTTATCCTCACTGTATTTATTTCATCACCACCCACTCCAAACACCCGCCAAGCCGACCTGATCACAACCGGTTTCTCAGGAGTTGGCCATGACTTCTAACCGCCATATGCAGTGGGTTATTCTCAGGGTTCATTCTTGGCTCGTCTGTGGCAGTCAAGGCGGAAACAGGGCTCCATTTTCTTGACATTCTCTTCTCCCCTTTCTGTTGTGAACCTTCTAACAATAGTCTTATCACCGGGGCCATTAGCCCACGTCTTTTGCGACATCCACTTCCTCCTTTCACCCAACACGTGAGCATAAGCAAGACTGAGATGATGGCTTACGGCTGCTCCATCTTTGGAGACCTCATTCAGTCCGATCGCGCTAATGAGGCTTGAATGTGACTTCCGCGTACTCTCTCCAGCTCTGACTGCCCTCTGGAGCTAGACGATCACCTTCATCTCTATTCTCATCCTTCAACTGGGCAAGTCTCAAAGTCATCATTTCCCTAAAACTAATCACCCTTCCAGAAATCCCCGCTGCAGTCAATGGCATCTTTCCTTCAAGAATCTCTCTTCACAACCTTGCAATGTCTCTCACTTTTCTTCCCTTTTCCCCACACACTCATGCTTTTGACTCTCTCTTTGCGATATTCACCAGCATTACTTCTTGCACATCTGCCCTGCACCCGCAGAGCCTTTACCCGAGCCATCTCCCACTGCCTGGCATTCCCTCCCAACTCTCGTCTCCATTTCTCTAACCCCTGGACTTCCTTTAGGTCCCAAGCCAAATGCTACCTCTTTCCTGAAGCTTTTATGTCAGGTCCACTCTAGTACATGGAGATGCCTCCTTCCTCTGACCACCATTAACATGTATATTCCGTTCTACTCAGGTAGCGCTCACCCCTTGCCGCCTGGTAATACTATTTCTCGCTTACATTTTGTCCCTGCCACTGGATTACAAGGGTTTTTGGAGGGCAAAGACTCTGTCCAATATCTCTTTAAACCCCATCTTATAACACTATTCCTACATTTAATAAATGTTATTGACCGCAATTATAGAAACAAAAGCCTTTTGCCCCCTCAAAGCAAGAAGAAGCCTAGTTATTTGCGTGAAAGGTAGAAGGCTAAAGGACTGAATTTCATTCAGCAGCCAGGACAGCTCACGCATCCATCGTCCTGTTGGCAAAATATGCGTAAGTGCTTCTCCCTTTATTCCAGGCTCGTGTGTCCAGCCATCGTGTCCCAGCTCAGCAGAACGGCACCTGGCGTCAAGGCAAACACCCATCCCAGCTGTGTGGGGAAGAACTGAGTCCCAACACATCTTATGGCCCAACTCCTCCTTCCCAGCTGGCTTAATATCCTGGAGGGACCCACCCAGCTGGGCAGATCCTTCTCATTTCCTTTCTCTGCTGTTCTTCATTGATGCCGAGCTGAAGGACTAGGTCCCTGTCATTAATTTAAAACAGGCGAACAAACTCCAGAGAAAGGCATGATTGTGTTCCAGGTGCCTCTAGAGAGGGTCAGAAGAGCAGAGTGAAGGGCAGCTGCTGAATTTTAAGCACTGTCCCAACCACTGGAAACCATTGTCAACTGGTCCAACTGCCTCTAGCATTGTAACATAGCTTCCTTATGAAGAGACCCCGGTGCCGGAAAGCAGGAGTTGGTTTTCCAACAGGATATGTCTGTGCTCCCTCCCACCTCCTCATGACATATCCCTGCACATGGGCAGAAGAACCAAGCAAAGTTAGTGGTTTGTACTGTGGCAGCTACGTAAATAAGATATGTCACAGCCAACCCAATTTCCAACCCTCTTGAAAACAGCAAAATAGTATCTTTAGGTAGAAGCTTTCTGGTCATTTCTATCTAGTCTTTTTCTGTATTTTGTTCTAATTTTCCTACAACCTTCTGGCATCACCTATGCAATAAATAATAAAATGCAACATTGTAATAATTGGAAAAGACGCATACACATGTGGAGAAATCTTTTCAGCCATTAACATCACTTATTCTTGTTGAGTCAGATGCTTCCGTTTTGGTTTGGGAGGTTTGCGTACAATATAAGGCCAGGGCAACCCGCTGCCCTGGGTTCTTGAACGTTCTATAACCATGAATGCTAGTGAGTGAGGTGTTGGTAAACCAGGGGCACAAAATGCCCAAGCATTTTCCCCAGCAAAAGTACTTTCAAACTAAAGTGATTCAAGGCAACTGCGATCCCCTCTAAGACATTGCAAACAGATCGGTTCTGCATGCTGGGCTCATTCTCTCAACCTTAAAATGTCATCTCGTGGATATTTTGTGGAAGGAGAGACTCTGACTAGGGCATATGCGTGGATGCCTGCCTGTTTTGATCCCCTAATTTAGACAGTGATTAGGGGAAAGGAGAGAAATGAGTCAGATACATTTCTAGAGGACTCCTAAGTTATTTAAAAGAATGAAGTGGATCTCTAGGTTACTAATTCGGAAAGATCTGCAAGGCATATTAGGCAGAAATCAATGTGAATGGTATGATCCCATTTTTCTTAAAAGAATAAAGCTATAAATTTTTTATACGTAAATGCATAAAAAAGTCAAACATAATAGAGATTATCTCTTTCTTGGAAAAGGACAACTGTGGTGTGGTAAGTGGGAGTGTTCATTTTGCACTATATGACCTTTTATAAGAAGGATAAAATAATGGTTTCCTTGTATAATTTGAGAAGTTAAAATATTAGTTAAAAGAAGATAAGAAGTATCTAATCAAGGGTAATAAATATCCTAGGTACCTTTCTATCTAGGCCTGAAAATGACTACGATAACTTTTAGGTAGGGAGAAAAAAATGACTTCAAATAATTGACTTTCTTTATCCAATCCACCAGCAAATCCATTTGACTCTTCCACAAAATATATGTAGAATTCAAGTGCTTCTCATCACCTCCCCTGCTCCCCTTGTCTAAGCTTCACCACCACTCACAGGCATGATTGCAATGGCCTCCTGACTGTTCTGTCCTTGTGTTTGTACAATCTGTTTTCCATACCACTGGTCCTGAAAAATGCTCCCCCTCTGCTAAGAAACTTCCAGTGGTTTTTCATGTTATTCAGGGAAAAAGCCAGAGGTCTAACAGGGAGTGCAAGGCCCTGTGAGCCTCCGGCTATCTCTCCAACCCCATCTCCAGCCACACTGACCTCTCTGCTTTTCCTTGAACACTCTAGGTACACTCCTGCCTAGGGCCTTGGTACTTACTATTTCCTCTGCCTGAAATGCCGTCTCCTCAGATTTCCCCATCATTTGTCCCTTCACTTCCTTCAGGTCTCTGCTCAGATGCCATCCTCAAGGCCCTCTCTGACTGTCCTAAACATTCCCATCTCATTTTCCTGCTTTATTTTCTGCTATCATCAAACATACTATGTATTTTACAACTTACTTTGTTTATTGTCAGTCTCCCCTTACTGGAATAAAAGCTCCTTTTAGATGGAGTTTTTTGTTGGTGGTGGTGGTTTAGTTGCTTGATTGTTTGGGCTTTTTCCAGCTTCATGGAGATGTAATTGACATATAACATTGTGTACATTTAAGGTATAAAGCATGTTGATGTGATACACTTATATACAGCAAATGATTACCAGCATAGCATTAGTTAACACCTCCATCCCGTCACATAATTACCATTTCTTTTTTTGTGGTGAGAACATTTAAGATCTGCTCTTTTATTTACTTGCTTATCTTTAATCAGTTTAGTTTTTGCTGCATCCCAGCATCTAGATCGTTTCCTGACCCTTATTAGGTGCTCAGTGATGTTTTGTGGAATGAATAAAGTTTGAGTGAGCCTCTTTAAAAACTGTATAAAAACCAAAAAAAAATATTTTAATAAGAATAAAATGATTTTATTCTTTTTAAAAAGAATAAAAAATAAAATTTAATAAGAATAAAAATGAAAACAGATCAACAAAAAATTATGTAACCTGTAATAAATGATAGTCATTCTAGTAGCATAAATAAATAAAGGAATACTCATTCAGTCTCAAAAAAAAACAGGGGGAAGGACCTGAATCTGACCAAGTCATTCCTCTTACAACATTTAGGTGACCTCCCTGTTGCTCTTAGGACAAAGACTAGGGTCCTCCTCCAGGACCTCCAGGCCCTTCCGATCTGGCCTGTACTCATCTGTGCATCCTTTCTGGGTCACCTCTCTCCAGCCACCCTGACTTTCTGCCTCTCTCTTGAAGACACTGTCTTTTCTGCCAGGAATAGGCCCTGCTCCCAGATCTTCACAGCCTGATCCCTTCGGGGCCCAACGGAAACGTCATTTTCTTAAGGAGGATTTCCTGAACCTCCAGACTAGATTAGGTTCCCTAAGGGGCTCATGGAGACCTCTGCTTTCCTTCACAGATGTCATATTGTTAGTAACTCATTATTTGTGTGAGTCCACTGAATGTCTACCACTCCTAGACACTAAGGTTCATGAGGGCTGTGACCCTGTCGTCCTTTCTCATGGCTGAAGCAGTCCCCAGAGCTTAGCAGGGCTGGTCATAGAAACCGGCTTCATAAATATTTGTTGAATGGATAAGTGGAGTCATGCCTGGGTGGATAGACGCTGTTTTAGTCCAGGGGCGCCCAGTTCAAATCTCTGCAAGGTCCCTCTGGGGAATGTGGGTCATTCTGAGAGACAGATGGGCCGTAAACAGTGATCCTCTTAAAAGTGGGGGGCAAAAAATGTGCATTGTTGGAGGGAAGGCCTTCATTCACAGGGCTTGTCAGCTAGGAGGCAACTCCATCAACAAAGGACACATGCGCTGCTGGTGGTGGGCGTGGGAATAGGACCTCTGCAATCCCAGGGCAATGGCCACCCTCACTGTTGGGTCTAGCCCTGCCCTGTCCAATACAGCCTAGCCACAGGCCACATGTGACTAGCGAGCCCTTAATATTTGGTCCGTGGGACAAGGAACTGATTTTTAAGTGTTATTTTATTCTATAACTGATATTTAAATTTAAAACTGTTATCTGAAAAAATTTCAGTATGTTTGTAATAACTTGGGTAGATGAAACTACTCTTTTAACTATAAATTTTAGGAAGTCTAAACATGGATTAAGTATTCCTTAATGAAAATTTAACATCTCATTTGAAGTGCAACAGACACCAAAGTTCAAAGATAGTACCCCAGAATGGTGAAATTTCTCATTAATAATTTGTATACTAATTACATACTGAAAAAATATTTTAGAAAGATTAGATCAAATAAAAAGCATTTTTAAAATTAATTTTATCGGACTCGCTTTCTCTCTTCAGGGTGGCTGTTCAGAAATGTTTAAATTGCATATGTGGCCTGCATTCTGTTTCTTTTGGACACCGTTCCTCTAGACTGCTGATTTAGAGAAAGAAAAATGAAAGAACATATTCCTTTCAAACCAGAGCCCATAAGTTTTAAACAGACATCACCGTGGCCCATATTTGGAAGGAGGAGACAATTGAAAAGAGGATCTTCCTTCTTTACATGAAAAAATTATCGCACTAAAATGTGAAATGGTAGACACCCGCGTTATACCAAGCATTGTGGCAAAGAAGCAGGATTTATCTTCTCCCACAGATAGCTGTAATGTTCCTCACTGCAGTATTTTCGACCATGAGGGAGTTGTAGATTGTGGAGACAGCCTCTTTGAGACTGAGCTGGCCTGGCATATCAGCGAAACCGGTAATGAAATGACGATAGTGACTATAAATTACTTTGTTCGCCTGAAGTACCTTTCCTCCATGGATCTTGCAAGCTTTCACAAATGCTAATTAAATCTTTCGCAATCGTCTACAAGGTCAAAATCTCACTTCGTGTTTTTGACTGGTGAGAAAGCAGAGTGGCGATTTGCCTAGGGCCACAGAACAAAGCCGTCAAGACTAAGAAGGCCAGACGCACAGTCACTTTGCGGGGCTGCTCACCCAGCTTGCTTCTCTGAAGATGCCAGCCATTTAATCCCCAAAATTATTCTCTCTTCCCGGAGGGCCAGCCTCCACTACCTCTGAAATAGCCCCTTCCTTGTTCAAGAGGAGGAATTGTCTCAGGTAAATGACAAAAAACTGATTTTACCACGTACTGCTTCAATGGAGAAGAAATGGTTGAAAAACAAAGTTTAGGCTGGTGAATTTTTACTGTTTCTTTGTAGACTGTGTGGTTTGGAGCCTTACTGCTCGAAACGTGGTCTGCTGATCAGCAGCGTTGCCATTATCTGCCATCTTGTTAGAAATGCAGAATCTCAGGCCTCACTCCAGACCTACTGAGTAAGAACGAGCATTTTCACAAGCTCCGCTGAGATTCAGGTGCACATTAAAGTTTGAGGAGCACTGTCTGGGGGACTTGTGTTATAATCCGAATTTCTTTACTGTAAGCGATTGAAAGAAATTCACTTGCACTCTCCTCTAAACATCTGTCCCTTTCTCAATCTCATTCTCTCTCTCTCTCTCTAATACACACACACACACAAATTTCTGCAGAACTACTTCTTTGTAAGGCTCTCAGTTTCCCTCTCCAGTGACACCAGTTTGCACATCGGTGAACATCTCAAGGTGCCGAGTTATCTTCAACTTTAGGCAACCTTAGCGCTCTAGTCCTCAACCATTGGACTGGGAGGGTTGTGCAAACTCAAATGCCTACAGGGGCCACGCAGGTCATGTGGATGGGTGTCGAGAGCCATGTTTGTTTTAGAAAGGAATCTGTGTGTGAGTGTGTGTGTGTGTGTGTGTGTGTGTAATGTAAGACAATTCTATTCTTTTTTTAACCATTTAAAAAAATTGAGGTATAGTTGATTTACAATGTTATGTTAGTTTCAGGTGCACAGCAAAGTGATTCAGTTCTACATGTATAGATATTCTTTTTCAGATTCTTTTCCATTAGAGATTATTAACAACATATTGAATATAGTTCCCTGTGCTATACAGTAGGTCCTTGTTGTTTATCTATTTTATACGTAGTAGTGTGTATCTGTTAATCCCAAACTCCTCATTTATCTCCCCATCCTCCCGCCCCTGCCCCTATCCCCTTTGGTAACCACAAGTTTGTTTTCAGAAAGGAATCTTCATTTGTGTTCTTTCAGTTCGGACACATTTGGTTTGCTTATAATAAGCCACTTGGAGTCATCGTTACTGTCACAAAGCAGTATGCTCATTGTTGGTTTTCATAAAACATGGTCTTACCTTTTGCTCTCCATTTTTGATAGAAAGAGAAGGTACAAGAAAGAGTTTATATTTCCCTGAACACTACTATACCAGCAAACTAACAAGACCAGCACAGCTCCCGCTGCCCCCCTGCCCACTCCCCGGGAGTGGGAGGCCCTGTGCAGATGGAAGGCACGCTGGTGGGAAGGGGGCAAGCCATCGCTGCTCCAGCCATTGTCTCCGGGCAGGAATTTGGGGCCATTCTACCGGATCCTCCCATTTCTTAAAGAGAAGCCGGAAATCTGGATTTTTATGTGAAATCTCCCATTTTTTAATGTTGGCAATTAATTCAATTGCTTTAAACATTGTGTGAGCCAAACATAACATATCCGCAAGCCAAAATCTACACCCTCTGGACTGTGGTTTCCATGGCTCTTAGAGCAAAGTCTCAAAAGAGAGCATGTTGCTGTTTTAGTTTGGCGTAGATGTCCACCCATGGTCCTATCAAGTGGGGTCAAGGTGTGGAATCAACCGGAAGAAGCATAGGCTAAGCCCACCCTTCAGCAGGGACTGGGGGGCAGGAGGCTGTTGCCAAAGAAGCAGATGTGAGTTGGGTGGTTACCCCAACATGTATGTTACATTGACAAATATATACATATAAGATTCTGGGGGGCAATAAGCTATACACTTTATTAAAAGTCGGGCATATTGGGGTATACATTCACGCTTTTTAGAGCGTGGTTCTGAGTTTAGACATAGGTAGACAGTCTTATAATCGTGACCACAATCAAGATATAGAAAAGTTCCGTCACCCCCCTAATTTCCCATATGCCCCTCTGTAGATAGCCCCTACCTCTAGCCCCTGGCAACCACTAATCTATTCTCTGTCCCTATAGGTGTGCCTTTTTCCAGAATGTCATATAAATGGAATCATACAGCTATAGCTTTTTGAGTCTAGCCTCTTTCACTCAATATAATGCATTTGAGATTTCACCACATTATTACATTTATCAGCAGCTCATTTCTTTTTATTGCTGAGTAACTCTCCCTTATATGGATGACCCACCATTTGTTTACTCACTCACCAATTGACAGATAGTTGGTGACTGCAAATAAAGCCACTATAAACATTCACATGGAAGTTCCAGTGTGAAGATAGCTTTAATTTCTTTGGGGTAACTACCTCGGAGTGGGATTTCTGGGTCTTATGGTAAGCATATGCTTAATTAAATAAGAAACTGCAAACTTGTTTTCCCAAGTGGCTGAACCATTTGGCATTCCCAGCAACAGTATTGGAGAGTTCTCATTGCTCTGTGTGCTCTGCAGCACTTGTCATCGTCGGCATTTTGTTTTTGTTTTATTTTGTTTTGTCTCAGCCCTTCTAATAGGTATGTGGTACACACCCCTCTTTGATGGACTGTGCCAAGCGTGTAGACAATGATCCCCTAAATCTGTGGTCTCAGCATAAGCAGCTAAACGTTATCTCTGATATAATGTCTTATCCTTGCACAGACCAACCTATCCATCTTTAGTACATTCACATGTGTAATAAGGTAAGTGATTTTTAATTCTGCCAGACTCAGATCTCCCTGACGTGACTTATGGTTATTCTGCTACCGAGCCTTGAGAGATTATGGGTAACAGCCAAGAAAAAAAGATGACTTTGAACTGCTCTTTCACCAGTTAAAAATAATACTGAAACCAAATGTAAACATAAAAGAAGCGGTCAGATTCAGGTTACATATTAACGGTGTTTGGTCAGGCTGGAGCAAGGCGCAGCTGTAGAAAACACCTTTCACTTATCACTGTTTCCAAACCTCCCTACCTGGACGAGACTTGACTGGATTTACAAGAGATCTTTTGAAAAGATGCAGGGAAGACAAACAGCACACATTTCCTGGCAATAAATTTAAAAGGTTGCTAGAACATTCCAGAGATTTTCGCTCTACATTCCTCTGGCCAACACATCTGCAATCTGCCAATCCTTAAAAATCAGTGTTTTTGCATCTTAATCTCACAAACATCTTTGAAAATACCTTCCCTCTCGGTCTCCATGTCAGACAAATCCAGCTCTTTCCATTTTCTAAAACCACAGAAATATATTGTTGCTTAATTCATGCAAGACTGAGCTCACTGAAATGAAAATAATTTTTCAGATAGTTTGTTTGGCCCACTCTTCCCTACCAGATGATTCCATTCTTGAAATGGTCCTGTGATTTTATTCTCTCATTACAGAGGTGTCCAGCAAAATAAAGGGGCTCATTTCAGAAATTATATAGAAGCAAAACTATTACTCTAAAAATAAGGATTTGATAGACTGTGTCATTAACCCCAATTCCTCACCCCTCCCTGTATTCATGTGCCTTTTGCCATGTTCTTCCCACAAAGGAGCAAGTATATCTTCCCTCCCATAGACTTTGGGTCCAGCCATCTGACTTTCTTTGGCCTATAGAATGAATCAGAAGTGATGGTGTGCTGAGCATAGGCCTTCAGAGGCCTCATGTGTTTCTGCTCATCTGTTCATGCTCATGAGATGAGTATGTCCCAAGTAGCCTACTGGCCTCAGGAAGACAATGAGAGAGACATGGAGCAGAGCTCGGTCAGCTGCTGCAACCCAGGTGACCCGTAGACCTACATAGAGAAGCAGAACTGCCCTGTCAAGTCCAGCCTAGACCAGCTGAACCCCAGCCAAGCCTATGCGTGAGCCATAATAAATGTCTATTTCAGCCACTGAGCTCTAGACTGGTTTGTTAAGTAGCCAACTGATATATTCTGAATTATTAAAAGAAAAATAATACCAGCTACTTAATATCTTTAACTCTGCCTATTTTCCATAAGGAGTGAATTTGTAAAGGAAGAAACTTGGGAGAGGTCCCAGGTTAGCTGGAAGAAATCCCTCATAGCTCCATGTAGCCCTGTTCAGCAAGCCAGTCAACACTTCATCTTCATCGTTGCTGATGCATGGGGACAGGATGTGAAGTCACTACAGTACCATGGACCACTCCATCTCCAACACTTCCTCTTTATTTTCTCATTTCTCTATGGCAGAGGTTCTCAACTAGGGATGATTTTGCTCTACAAAGGACATTTGACAATATCTGAAAACACTTTTGGTGATCACAGCTGGGTTAAGGAGAAGGTGAAACTGGCATCTAATGGGTGGAAGGCAGAGCTGCCGTTAAGCCCCGCAATGCACAGATCAGCCCCACAGCAAAGAATAATCTGACCCAAAATGTCAATAGTGCCAAGGTCGAGCTACTCTGTTCTATGGTTTAAGTTGAAATTATTTGATGTTTCCCCCTTACAAAAGTATATAAGTGTGAGTCTGAGGAATTGTATGGTAAAAATGTATTAAATATATAAAAATTATCCTTTTTTAAAATTCAAGCCAACTTTCTGTATACAATGGGCAACACATATAAGTGCATACTTTCTTCAAAGTATAAATGACTCTTTTCCATAAATGTCCTGAGCAAATAATAATGGAGTAAACAAAACTTTCTTTTGAATATTTCCAATTATCCAGAAATAATTACTAGTACCTCAATTTAGCTGTCAAGAAAATTCCACTTCATTCCAAATATTTTTGGATAAACAAATAAACAAAGGCATCCATTCCTGATCGGGTCCCTCGCCTCAACCCCACCAGGGGCACTAGAGTTTTAAAATGTGGCAGTCACAATGGCTGGGACACGAGGCCATTTTGAGTGAAATTGCTATGTTACGACAATATCCTTTAATGTTTCAGTAAGTAAATGCTATTAATGACATCCTGGGGAGACCAGCTTACTATTGAATTCTAACCTCAACATCTGGGTCTGTGTGCCAAGAAGAATAACCCGCTCCCCAGAATCACTGAGAATTGACAGGGGTTGTCGGGCTGGTGAATCAACTGTGGTTGAAACATAGGTGTGGAATAGTACATATGCGGCTAATTCTGATGAAATTCTGTATCTGGCTAGGATGTCTAAAACAATGAAGGTGGTAAGGCTGAGAGAGACTCATGAGATTAATGATTGAAGGTTTTTAATGCATTGATGTGTTTGGTAGGTTTTGTGCATTTTTAAAACTACACAGAACTTTAAAATAAACTGAGGATGGTCTGCTCAAGATTTGAAAGGACGAAGATAAAATAAGTCTGCTGGAATAGCATTTCAAATCATGAACAAAGGATAAGTTTACAGAGGAAGAGCCATAAAGCCAGAATTAAGCTGAAGGGCCCCCAAAGAGGACAGGTGAGATAAGGGAATTACCAGGAGCTATGGTTGGTGTGGTCATTCCTCAGCCACATTCTGTGACAGAACAACATTTGATGTACAGTAGAAGCTAGCACAACATTATAAAGCCATTATACTCCAAAAAAAAAAAAAAAATGAATTTAAAAACAAAAAGGTAGTGGTCAAGATTTGATTGGTTTGAAGAATCAAGGCCACAGGAGTAGCCTAACTTAGAACTGAGGCTGAACCCTGGGATAATATTTTTACAGAGCCTGATGATCCTTAACTTGTGCCAACCTTAAATACATACAGTATTGCTAACCTAACTTGACTAGGGAACAAAAGTATTCAACCTAAAAAGTGACAGCACTTTAAATTGTTGGTAGCATATGCTCTAGCAGTAGATTTAATCTATGCTTCACAAAGCTATGAGATTCAACAGAGACCCACACCAGAAGGAAAGAGAGAGAGAGAAGCCAAATGTGTGGGTATCAACTCGCTACCCTCACTTCAACCAAGAAAGGCTCCACCTTTTTCTGTTTTAAACATTGGAGCTTCTGTCTAACGTTTAATCTGAAAAAGTAGATTCTGCTGCTGAAACAAAGCTTGGGAAGGAATATTGCTGGAGAATGAAAGAAGTCAAACTGTGACCCCAGGGTCAAGAGTCTTTTAGACAGAGGCATTGGAAATTTTTCTGAGCAAAGCAACACTATGAAAAGGGAAGCAGGCCTGTCTGTTGGGAGGCTCCTCCTTGATTTCATTCATGTTGGGGGACCCATATAATTTATTGTCCTAACTGGGACACTTTTGAGAATGAAGTTGGTTTCTATGAAAATTTACTGATTGAGACAAGAGGCATAATCAACCAAGACAGCCCTGGGCAAACCAGAATGTTTGGTCACCCTAATTAAAGCAGCTACTGGCCGTATTGACACAGGCCTTAGTGGGAAAGATAGACCCATTTCTAAGTCTGTCATCAGTGTGAATTGCTGTCACATTGACCAAAGAAGATGGTTCCAATAAAGAAGTTAATTTGTACAATTGGATTGAGCATACATACCAAGGCTTTTTTTTTTTTTTGTCCACTAAATTGGAGAAGAGAGAGGAAACCTCCTTAAAGTTTCTATAATATTAATGTCATAATTTTATATTATAGGCCCTCCCCTCCCCTGACTTTGAAAGCACACAGAGCAGATTATTGAGGACTGTCCAACCGAAGTCACTAAAATGACAAGGAAACTTAGTTGCTGTGCCACTGTTCATGGATAGTCCCCAGGAATACATTTGGTTACGCCATTAACCAATCTCTAAAGCACATGGAATGCTGCTCTGACTGTGGATGTGTACGTTTGTACCCGTCCTCTTTACCACTGCTAGCCACCACCATATCCCCAACCCCAAAGCCATTCAGATTCTGTTTGGGTGATAGTTAACACGTCTAACCACTTCACCAAAAGACCAACCAGAGGAAACCACCAGTGAGAGAGAAAGTTAGCTTATTACAAGTGCTGGCCACCTCACACCTTGTGTTTGTTCACTGAGTTTGCCAGAAATTTCCCTTTTGACAGCCTAATTTACAACTTTCTTTGAGCTGCCAAATCATCGCCCAGTAGACTTCTCCTATTACTCCTACTCTGCTCCCCATCTATGGCCTTCTCATGGAGCACTAAACAGAAAAGCTCAGACCAAGCAAAAGTGTGACCCACATCAGGCACAAATAATCTACCTGTCACTCACCGGCCACACTTGGCAGTTGGCAACAATAATGTGGGCGGCCAAGTAATTATAGCAGGGAAGTTGGAAGAAGAAATTTATGAGTTTCAATCTAAATGCTTGGCATGCTGTATCACTAGAACACTGAGCTCCTAAAAGTCGGGAACAGAGAACTGTAAAAATTGTGTAGATTAAGGGCTCTGAATTACATATTAAGGGTCTCATCATTGTTAAAAACTATTTTACTTACTAGGCATTTATCGTTCCTTGCCCTCAAGTGGTTCCTGGATCTCTCCCTGAAGAATTTAGAAACTGAGGAGGAAGGATAAAAACCAACAAGCCACCAGCACCAGACCCAAACTCCAATTCAAATATCACTACCAACAGTGATACTTGACCATCACATGACCATCTCCATGTGCTGGAATTAGAGTTGGTTTTTATTTACTTCCTGCTGGCTTTCTGTATTTTCTAAATTTTCTACTATAAACACATATGCCTCTTATAATTAGAAAAATATAAATGTTGATAGAAAAAGGTTGTGGAATTAGAATTCAAATGCAGGTCTGTCTGATGACAAAGCCCACTCCTCATGACCTCTCTATCATGTCCTTCTTTTACACTCTTATCTATTTTATTTTTATTTACTAAACAGATAAATCGAGTTGAATGTGTGCCAGATACTTTTCTAAGCATTTTAAAAGTATTAACTTGCTTAAGCTCCACATCAACCCTGTGACATGGATACCATTCATATTCTCATTCTACAGATGAGAAAACGGAGGCACAGAAAGATGAGGTAACTTGCTCAAGGCGGCACAGCTGGTGAGTAGCAAAACTGGGATTCTTCCCCTGGCAGTCTGGCTCCAGAGTCTATGATCTTAAGCACGCTGCTAAGCTGCCTCAACCTTCTCCTACTTAAGATAGATGATCTCTGGCCCTCATAGTCTTTTCCAACCTGACCAGGCCCCCATCGCCTGTGTCAGGGCAGGGCAGTCAGGCCAAAGGAGAATTTTTCATAAGAGATGGCCTAGCCAGATTACTAGTGTCATCAGCTCTAGCCTCAAAGCCTCACGATGAAAAGCTTCAGATGAAATCAACTCCAGTCAGCGTCCATGACAATGAGGAATAAAAGCTGTGAGGATCCTGCTGCCTGAAAAAAAAATCACCACAGCATCATTCTTCTCAGCTCATCCAACACAAATTTAAATTCAGATCCTTGGAAGTGATTTTGCCTCCCTGACTGGTCCCTGGCTTTCTGTTTTTCTTAAGTGTTACCTTCTCAGCCCACTCCTCCCTGCATCACACACAGGCCATCCACGTCCATCTCCGTAAAGGGACTCACCCACACTGAGCCAGACAGCTGACCTCGCTAGACCCCAGATTTTCATCTGTAAATTTGGGGGTTTGAACTGAGGATCTCCAATTAGGATGCCACCTGGCATTTGTATAGGGATTTATGGTTTGTAAGCTACTTCCATGTCCATTACCTCGTTCTATCTCCCGATGACCCCAGATTGTAGACACAGTAAGAAGGTTACCCTCAATTTCCAGGTGAGAACACTGAGGTTCCTCTGTAGCAGAGAAGAAAACCCAGATCTACTGATCAGAAGCCCAAAGCTCCTTCCTCTTCACCCCCCAGCAGCCCCAAGGGCCCTTCCAAGCTCACTGTCTGTGCTTCCGCACCTGTCTCCTAGGTCCCTGGCCCTCACTAGGCAGCGCTCTCTGTAAGTTGAAGCTACCTGCTGCAGCATCCTGGCTCCCAGAGACAAGTAAGGCTCACTTGGTGCCTGAGGACCACGGCGATGAAAGTTCGCCCTTTAATTTTCATGCCTATGAGTCTGGAGCATCAGAGCCAGCCACTGAGACCATGAACAGATGTCAGAGTTGACCTGGGTTTTCTGGGATTCACATCTGGCTGGCCTTGCCCCAGCCTGTTACTTCCCTCCACAGCTGGTCATCATGGAGGCGGCAGGCCCGCCTGCGGGGGCCGGTGGGGTGGGGTGTGGTGAGAGAGCTAAAGGATTATCTGGGTCCTGGATTGGCTCACCCTCTGCCTTTCATCTGTCTCTTCATGGACATCTGATGTGTTATCTACACGTGCACTGTGCCACGCATCTTTAGCTTTCCGGAACGTCCTTAGCTACATAACGGGAGTCCTTGGCTGAAGAAGAAACAAAACTGACGTGATTCAAAATGAGTGGCAGCCAGATAAGTACTGTATGAAGGCTCACAACACACAGAGCTTGGGGCTAAAAGTGTGCACCCTAATTAGAGTAAAAATATACCCCACTTGCCTGAAACGGTTCTAATTTACACCTGCTGTCCAGTTGTAAATTTTAATAGCAGCCTCTTTCGCTCTCAGAAGTTTCCTACTTTGGACACTAAATTATATGAATACATTATCTATGATGTAAGATCGAAGACCACCAAACTACGGAATCTCTAAGCGGGAAGGCGTGTCAAAGACCTTTAAGCTGAGCATCCCTTCCAGTGCTTGGAATCCCCTCTTAAACACAACAGACTTTAAGCTCTATTAAGCAGTGCATTTGGACCCACAGCTTCATAAAGATTTTGAAGTCACTTCATATGTGTCTGTCTTGTCTCAGTAGTTTATAGCATTAGAAGACATCATAAACGTTAATGAAGGAGAGAATGATACCAGAATAACTTGGTCACAGATGATGCAGAGATATTTAGCAGAAAGGAGAAGGGAACTAAAATTCCTGAGGGCCCACTATGTGCGGTACACTGAGGTAAGAAAAGGTAAATCTCTCAAGATTCTATAAGCTAACAACCATCAGCAGGACTGGGATTTTAACTCTACTCTTTTTTTTTTTTTAATTCAATATTTTCATTTATTTATTTATGGCTGCATTGGGTCTTCGTTGCTGCACGCGGACGTTCTCTAGTTGAGATGAGCTCTTCATTGTGGTGCACGGGCCTCTCATTGTGCTGGCTTCTCTTGTTGCAGAGCACGGGCTCTAGGCACGCGGGCTTCAGTAGTTGTGGCATGTGGGCTCAGTAGTTGTGTCTCACAGGCTCTAGAGAGCAGGCTCAGTAGCTGTGGCACACGGGTTTAGTTGCTCCGCGGCATGTGGGATCTTCCCGGACCAGGGCTCGAACCCGTGTCCCCTGCATTGGCAGGTGGATTCTTAACCACTGCGCCACCAGGGAAGTCCTGAATTCTACTCTTTCTGACCTTGAAGGCCATGCATGTTGTTCCTAGTAGAGGCTGTGGCCTCCCACTTGGTCCCCCTCCCCATTTCCTCTCTCCATTTGTGCTTGAGGTGGGAAAGCAAAAAGTGTCAAAGAGAGTTTTCACCTCTTATGCCAGGCAACCTCTCCCGCAATCTGCCAATTCCTGAAGAACACACTTCTTCGATGAAGGGCAGAGACAGAGCACCCCGCTGAATAAATTCTGTTACAACCTACCTCCAATTTCCAAGTGTCTGCTGTGGGCGCAGTCCAGATGTCATGTGAAGTGACACTGAATGGTGAACAAAGTTATTAAATAATTTCAGTGTTCTCCTTCTTTTCGAGGGAAAGGTAAGGGCTGAGAGAAAGAAGGAGAAAGGGAACGTGGAGCTGCTCTGGTGCCCTGGAGTGACATTGCCATGGCCTCATTTCCTGCCTGGGCTATCACTTCAGAGCAATTGTTTTCTTCTGTGAAGACACTTCAAAGATTCTCGGAGACAGATGCTCTTGTGACTGGCCATAGCGAGTAGCAAAAGGCTTGGGGAGGATGACGAAGCATTTCTCATGCCCCGTAGACTGGGAAGTGCTTCACAGCCATGTGGCAGATATGAGTGGGCAGAGCAGCTGTGGAACAGCCCCAAATGAGGTGACGAAGGAAGCAACAAGCCAGGGGCCAGCTGCAGTGACAGCTTGCAGAGGGTCACAGGTGAGGCCATGGCTGGGGGTGATGGAAAACTAACATCATCCCATTCAATAAAGTCTGAGGAAACTATGCGGAAAGCGAGAATGAATCGAAACACTGCCAGCCACTAACTTTAAGTTCAGCTGTGGGTGTGCACGTTCATCTGTGTGCTCGTGCTTGCAGTTTCCTGTTATATTGTTTCTACACACAATTGTAGTGTGCCCACCATACAGTGGTGAACGCTACAGGCTTGGTCTCTGTCCTGAGGGACAGTACGGTATCAGGGACTCTGTAAGCTCTGTTCCTCGGTGCCAGGTTTTGAGGCAATGTGGCCTAGTGGAGAGAGACAAAACAGCTCAGTGACCATGTTCAAGTTTTTTCACACCTATTTGGATCTCAGGTAGGGTTTTCCAAAGCGCAGTCCTTGTAGTTTTATTATGTAGTGAAGACGTTTTGCTTTAATTGTTTTGGAATTATTTAATGTGTGAGTATCCCATTAGACCCAGTGTTTTCATGGACTTTGTGGCTTAAGCAAGGCTAAATAAAAATAGTGAATCATTTTTTTTAATTAAGTGAGTCATAGTGGAGGTGGTACAAAGAAACAGCAAAAATTGTGAAAAGACAACTCGAAGAACTGATGTTTTCATAATCCCTAGGATAATGTGTGTGAAAATAAAAATGCATGTGGGCCATAGATATAGAAGAGGTTGTAGTTACCCCTAAGTGGGCATTTGCTCCCTCAAGCATCCAAACAACACTGGATGAAGCAACGATCTTGTAAAGAGCACTGCTTCCTATGCCCTTGCAGACAGCTTGGCCATCATTCAGAGGCACTGTGTGCTGATGCCGTGGGGAACTAACAAAGAGTGAGACCTAGTCACTGGCCCAAAAAGAGTATAATTTAGTAGGAAAGAAAAGACGAGCAGACAAATAACTGTAAAATGGGATAAGCCCCAAAGAGGAGGTACAGAGTCCCCATAGGAGGTGCTCAAAGGACGGATAAGTCACGCCTGCTGGACGAGGTCAAGAAAGACTTCATGGAGATTTGAGATGGCATTTGAGATAAGCCTGGAAAGATGGGTAGAATTTCAATGACCCAAAAAAGAGAGGGAGGGGGATCTGGGAGACATTCCAGAGAAGAAGAAACACTTGAGCAACGGTACAAAGACTGGGAAGTGGTATCAGGATAGCAAATCCCTTTTATTTTGCTGAGATGTAGAATACAAGTCAGGCAGAGGATGAGGTGGGATTATAGTATAACAGGCGTTGAACCAGACTAAGGATATTCTACTTCACGTAGTGGAACAGGATTGGGGGTAATGGAGAGTTTAAAAAGTGACTGGATCTGCACTGGAGAAAACTAAACCTGAAAATGGACTGGAAGTAGAGGTTATCATCACCCCAGCCCTGGTTATTGTGATTGACTAGGAGAAGCATAATAAAATGTGAGTTTGGAGGACCAAAATGATGACTTTTCAGAGAGACAGTCTAGGACCTGGGAATTGATTACAGGAGGAGATGTGACAGGAAAGATCCAAGGAAAACTAGATTCCCTCCTATTCTTCTGATATATGTTAATAATATATTAATTGTATTGTAATAAATATGTTAATATGGTATAATAATACTATCTTACATATCATATATGTACATACATGCATATTTGTGTATATATAATATATAAAACATGTTATTTAATATAATACATAAATTATCTATTACATATAATGAACCATTGCCACTTGGTACATTTAATCTTGAGTTTTTGCTCTGCTTGGATTTGCATGTGTGAATATGCAGATAGCAAGCCACCTATTTTCTCTTCCAAGATAAGGATCATCTTCTGGGTCTTCTGTTCTTTTTTACTTCCCCTGGTCTCTTCTCCTGGACACCTTTCTCTCTTGAGGCTAATGTGGTCCCCAAAGGCATTTATGTTTCTATTACATCACTTACAAGTGTTTGCTTTGGCCTACAACTTTAATATATGTAATGTTTATATATATTATAGAACACATTTATATATATTTTAAACAAACTTTTGCAGATGTAGTTAAAGTTACACACCCTGAGAAGGGAAGAGTATACTGGATCATCCAATTGGGCCCAACCTTATCACATGAGTCCTTAAAAGTGGAGAATCACTTCTTTTTCCCAGCTGGGGTCAGAGAGAAAGAGAATGAAGACAGAGCCAGGGTCGTGGAGATGTGATGTTGCTGGCTTTGGAGATGGAGGAATGTGGGCAGCCTCTAGACACTGGAAAAGGCAAGGAAATAAATTCGCCCCAGAGCCACCAGAAGGATGCAGCCAGAAGGCACACAGATATGATGCTGCCTCCCTGGTCTGCCTCTTCCACTACTAGTATGGCTAAAGGCCTGAGGAAGTCACTCAAACTCTCTGAGTCTCCTTGGCCTCAACTAAAATGGGGGTGATGCCTTGTCACGGAGGTTCAGGAGGTACAATCAGATCTCAAATCCATTGTCCCGTGCTTCTCACGCACAGGCCAGTCAGTAGGAAGTGTCAGGGCTTCTGCAAAAATAGCTAATTGAACAACACTTTATCAGACCATGTTCCTTCTCTGTTCAAAACCTCCCAGGGGCTCCTCTTCTTACTTATAGAACAACCTAAAGGCTTCCCCTGTTCTCAAGGCCTTCATGACACAATCTGACCCCACTTCCTCTCTGACTGTATCTCTTTCTGCTCTTCTCCTTGCTGACTTTGATCCAGCCATACTGGCCACCTTGCTCTTTGAGGGGGCACACCAGGCATCTACCAGCCTCAGGACATTTGCACTTGCTGTTTTCTCTGTCTAGAATCCTCTTCCTCCATATCCATATGGCTTTCACCCTCAACTGCTTCAGATCTTCACTCAAATATTACCCTCTTTCTGAGGCCTTCCCTAATAGCCCAACTTAATATTTCAGGACCCCCAACCAAACACTCCTCATCCCCTTCCTCTACTTTAGTTTCCTCCACAGCATTTCATCTTTTAACATAATATATATTTTATTTATTCTGTTTACAGCAAAACACATTCCATGGGAATGTAAGCTGTATCAGGGCTCTTCATGGGAGACATAGAATAGGTACATCATAAATATTTGCTGAATAAACAAATCAGTGTGTACACAAATCTATCTGTAATCAAGAAATAAGTATCAGCATTGTCTCCCATTAAGGACATCCCCTTTCACTTTCAGTTGAAAAATGAAGTCAAAAGAACGGTAATCAACTTGTCATTGAACAAGGAAGCTGCAGCTAAGATCAAGCCTTTGACTGGTCTTGTTGAGCCCAGCCAGCTCAAAGTAGGAGTGGAAACATGATCAAGGGTCGCAAGACCCAGCTCTTGTCTCCTGGACAGAGAGAAACCAGAGAGAGCCGGCCTTCCGATTTCCTATCCTTCCTGGTTTCAACCAGTCTCTAAAAACCATAAGAACAGTTTGTCTCAGTATTTCAGTACTTCCGCTTCCAGGCCCAGGAAAGAGCAGGAAGTGCGGGGGCGTGTGAAAATTGAGAGAAAAGAAGAATTAAACCTATTACATGTAAAGGGCTCAAAGACTTCCTCTGCAGCCTCTCACAGCACATGGGTTTTAACGTGCTTTCACTGAGCCTAGGGGGAACCATTCTCAGGCAGAAGACCAAAACCCAAAATGCAAGTGTTGGTACTCATTCATCCAACACAGACTTACTGCAGGACAACTTTGTGCCCAGAGGAAGACAGATATGATCCTTGTCCAAGTGAGCTTACACTTCACGGGGGTATGATTTAGAAGGATAAACTCATTTCAGGATCTACCTTCCCAATAGCCATGCCGAGTAGGCTGAGTTTCTAAAAGGGTCCCCAACGGGTGCCTTAGACTATGAGGAATTGTATGTAGGGTTTAAGGCAAACTTTAGAATAAGGCCTATGAAGGCTCTAGTCTTGGCTTTGCTACACTTACTAGCTAAATGTAAACTTCCTAAAGGAAGGACTGTGTTTATTTCATTTACCACTCTATTCCCAGCACTTAGCATAGCACCCAATACTCTTAACAAATACTTGCTGCCTAAAAAAATTAAACTCTCAGAGCCTCCATTTCCTCGTTTGTAAAATGGGATTACAAAACCCAATTCGTGGCTTCCCTGGTAGCGCAGTGGTTAAGAATCCGCCTGCCAATGCAGGGGACACAGGTTCGAGCCCTGGTCTGGGAAGATCCCACATGCCACGGAGCACCTGAGCCCGTGCACCACCAACTACTGAGCCTGCGCTCTAGAGCCCGCGAGCCACAACTGCTGGGCCCGTGTGCCACAAGTACTAAAGCCCACGAGCCCTAGAGCCCGTGCTCTGCAACAAGAGAAGCCACTGCAATGAGAAGCCTGCGTACCACAATGAAGAGTAGCTCCCACTCATCACAACTAGAGAAAGCCCGTGCACAGCAAGGAAGACCCAACGCAGCCAAAAATAAATAAATTTTCTTTTAAAAAAACCAAAAACCCGATTCGTGAAGTTACATGAGGATAACATGAAACTGAGTGTGGCAGTGCCTGGTACATGATAAGCATTCATTTAAATGAACTGCCGTTCAGAGGAGGCAGTTTAGAGGATGGCAGAGGAGGTTTAGTTAGCTCTGGGTAAACTGTAGCACATTCCTATCCCTAAAGATTTGTTCTATCTGGAATCTTGGACTAAGCATGGGCTTGATGAGTTGGATCTCAGGGTGATCCATTTCTGTTAGAAAAGTCCTGTTCAGATTGAGCCAGAAACTCTGGAAAGGGGAAGGATGTGTTTTACATCCCAGCTACTGCGGTGGCTGGCAGCAGAACTGAAAGAGCGTGACTCAGCACAGCCCACATGGGGGGCTAAGGCCCCTCCGTCTCTGCTGTGGGACTGGAGGGGGGAGGGGTACCAGGCTTAATTGCATCTGATAAATGGATTGCAAAGAGCAAGGGCAGGCAATTGGAACATTTTCCCAGCCATTCCTCTGTTAGATTCTCAAAGCTAAAAAAAAATACTAAATGTCCTTTCCCTAACTACCTATCTTCACATGCAGCCCAGCTAAGTTTCCCTTGAAGTTCACTAGCCCACTTCCTTAGTAGGTCTACAGGGCCATCTACCAACCTGCAGGGGTTAAATAAAGACCGAAGGCCTTTCTAGAAGCTGAAAATCCTAGGATTCCTTCAAAGCTTTGGAGGTTCAGCTCAGAATCTCCTTCGTTACAAGGAATGGGTCTCAGAGCTTCAAGCTGAGCCATACTTTTTGGAAAACTGTTCTCTTTCTAATACTTCTCATAAAGGTACTAATACAAATGAGATATCTTCCAGAAATAAAAGCAAATAGCCTTGAGCTGGATGCCAAAGACATTTGTGAAAAAGATCCACAGGAATAGGACAGGAGCAGCCTTGTATGCAATAGTCATTTCAGAAGTGCTTGATGATACACGTGGGTTTCGTCTCAGCAGTTGAGGTGGAAATGGGGAATGTCTTCTCAAAGAAATAGAAAATGCAATGGCAATGATTTCAAGTCACGGTTGATATTACTGGATTTAACCATTTATATTACCTTTTCCTAATTTTAGACACCTAGCTTTAAATGAACTGCTCTAGGGCTTCCCTGGTGGTGCAGTGGTCGAGAGTCCGCCTGCCGGTGCAGGGGACACGTGTTCGTGCCCCGGTCCGGGAAGATCCCACATGCCGCAGAGCAGCTGGGCCCGTGGGCCATGGCCGCTGAGCCTGAGCATCCGGAGCCTGTGCTCCACAACGGGAGAGGCCACAACAGTGAGAGGCCCGCGTACAGCAAAAGAAAAAAAAAAAAAATTAACTGCTCTAATAAAAAGGAGCAATTTAATTAGTAATGGGTAATAGGTTCTTTTGATTTTTGCAAGGACTGTGGTGGAGAAGACTCCTGAGTTCCACTTCTCTAAATAACCAACTATTCCTCACTGTCCTGTAAAACTACCGCAGCTGTTGGGGGGGAGAAACATTTTAGGAACAGTTCAGAGCAAAGTACCAATTGAAAACCTTCTCACAAGGCAAGCAGCATCCTTCACTCCTTCATCCTTTGACTGAGGCCCTACTGTATGTGACTCCCTGTGCTCGGTATTGGGAATACAGGGTGACTGAGGAATGGGGCCCCAGCCCAGTAAGAGGCCTCTATGTAAACAGACAAATGCAATGAAATATCATGTGTGGTACCCAAAGCATATGAAAAGCGATGAGGTTTGGGGGAGTCAGACTGCATCTTAAAGGATGACTAGGAATCTACCAGCCTGAGAAATGATGGAGCAGTGGGCCAGATACACAGGCTCTACTTCCTTTGGGGCTTTGCTTTATGGATTAAAGCTGCCTGAACCACGTAAAGGGACCCACAGTTACCTTCAGAAGGGAGCAATGATGTACCTTGTCCTCAGGTCTTTACTTTTGCTTCTAGAGCTAGAAATACGTTTTCTCAGATGTCTCTTAGGTGAACCTTCCAGGCAGCTACATCTGGGGCCATTAGTGCTACAACTGGACAAGAAGAAATGAAGGTGTGAACACTGCAACAGCCTTGTTGTGAGCAAGGTGACTTCACCCCCTCCCCCCACCTTAGGTTTGAAATTGAGAAACCCAGAGATGACTACAGCCCTAGGCCACTGTGTGCAAAAATGGGAAATGTCACTCACCAGGTCCTCCCCTGTGTTTAACCAGAATTGTCAGCCCATAGATTCAGGAACTAAGTGACTTGATCATTTTGCACGTAAGCCATATGCATTGGTCCAAAGTAGACCAGTGAGCAACAATTCAATTTAGAGTTCACTGAACCCTCTGGTTTGGGAAGGAAATTGCTGGTAATCAATTGCAGCAAGCACACAGGCTCAGGGCCAGGAAGAGAAAAATCACTTTAATGGGCAAAGCAGATGTTGCTAAACTCATTGCAAAAGTGAGATGGGCACGGAGCCAGGCCTTGCATGAGAGATGCTGATCTGTCCTTCTGAATGAAGAAAGCAGAGATACTTCAAAACAGGGGTTCTACGAGGAAAGCCAGAGGTCCGTGTCCCCGTTAGATTGAATAAAAGGAAATGCAGAAGTGCTCTGGTGTCCCATACACCATAAGACCTAAAGCTGTTAACATCTCATAAGGATTTTAAGCAAATCCAGAATACTAGCTAAAAACTACCTGAGGAGTCTTCATTCTGTTCTCAGGTGACTATGGAATAATGGAAAGAATTATTCAATCAACGGAATTATTCATTCAATTGATGGGGGAATCATCAATTCGTTGATTCCACCATCAAGAAGTCGTATGACCTTGGGCAAAGTTCTTACTCTTTCAGTCTCAGTTTTCTCAGCTATGAAATGGGATGAATCTGACTTATCATCTGAGACCAGCTGTGAGGATTATTAACATGTCTGTAAAGTAAAGTAGAGAAATGCACTTAAGCAATAACCTGTTTTCAGAGCCCTGACAAGACTGGTGCCATTAGGATGTGGGAGAATTAGTTTGTGATGGAACGGGGAGGTGGAGGAGGGTGAATTTCTGGTCCAACAACATCTAGCTTTGCCACTGCCTCTCAATGATGGATTACTTCACGGACCAAACATTTATTTGTATGTTTCAGTGGATAAACTATCTCTCAAGCATATAAGAGTTCAGAGAGTACAATATCAAGGCCCAAGGAAGGTCACCATGTATACCAAGAATGTTTTCATAAAGTAGCTTCTAATACAAGCCCCCTAAAGAAAGAGTCGATTCTGATTCCCCAAATTTGAAACGTTCCTCATTTACCTAATTCGCACTCATTCTTTAAGGGTGAACCAGACCGCTCCTCTGAGAATCATCATGGACTGCTTTAGACCTCGCCGTCTCTACCTGTTCAGACATTGCCCCTGTTTTTATCAGCTGATTTAAACCCCTCACAGAACAAGATAGGTTCAATGTCAGACTTACTCATTAAAAGCTTTAAATGCTACTTCTCAGTTCTTTGTCCTGCAGCAGTAAACTGTCTCACATTACTCTTTACCTGAATTGTGCTGATCTCTTCTAAATATTTTGTAACTTCCTGGAGTTCAGATATTGATCATAAACTATTTAAAATCTCCAAACCAGAAGACAGAGAGACTAGAGGCTTCCCTTAAATTGACCAGCTGTGTTTTTTCTCACCTTTTCTAAGCCTTACTTCTCTCATCCATAAATTGCAGGTAATGACAGTGCCTTTCTCCTAGGACTTGTGTGGGGATTATAGAAACTCCGTCCTACACAGTGCTTAGCACTAGCGTGTTAGCTGAGTGGAAACAGTCACTCTTTTAGAAGCTTCTTCACCCAGAGGGACTAGCCCACGCCTAAACACCTAGAATATCAACTGCATTCACATCCTCTGAGATTTCCAGGCCATTTTTATAAAGTAGCCCCCCTTCAGGAAGCTGTGTCCCGCTGAAAATTGGTTTCCAAGTTGCCCTCAGCTTTAGAATGTCCCTGATAAGTAAGCAAAGCTGCTGAGGGACTTTGGCAGTGAATTTCTGGGGGCTGGTGAGAGGAGGATGTTTACCAGAGCGCAAAGGCCAGGTCCTGAGCAGAGAACATTTTGGCCCAGATAGAGCTCAGAGAAGGCATTTTTGCCAAGCACAGACTCCATTCTCAGGTCCTAAAGTCAGCGTCAGAAACTAAACAAACCTTCCCGGGTTCACATTTGTTTACTTTTGGCAAAATGCAACTTCCTGTTTGAAAGGAAAGGGGCAGTAAAGCTTTCTATAGCCTCTTGGACATAAAGTCTCCCCTCGAAACAATTGATCTGTTAAGCATAAATGAATCAAACCCACACAATGGGGATCTCCCTTCCCCTCAAAATATTCACGTTTTAACAGGGAAAGCGCTCAGCAAAACCAAAACAAATATTTTTTCAACTGTTGGCCCATGAGGATTATTTAGGCCGTTTCTTCTTCTAAGAGCAAGAAAAACAGACATCAGGAGAGAGCCAGGCTACATGTGCTGTGTCAGGAAAGTCACTTCGACACACTTGGGGGTTGAGATTTTGGTTACACAGAAAGTCAGAAAGTTTAAGTTCCCACAGCCACTCAAACCACATTCCCCAACATGAAGAGAGATCACTAGCTCTTTCATGATGTGACTACGTCCCCCGTCACGCCCTCCAGGGTCCTGAAATTCCCTTGGATCGTCCCATGCCCTGCCCTTGGGTTTGAAGGCCAACTGACAACCCCTCACAAATCTACCACAAGCCTTTTACAAGAACCCTAGATTACTTACTCTGTGTATATGAGGGGTGAGTGGGAGTGTCTGTAATTAATTTTTAGAGCATCTAGCAAAGTTAGCATCAACCTTGGGTTTATTTATAACCCAAGCACTCTCTATAAATCTTGGATCTTTTTGTCATAAAATATTAAATTTGTAAGGGACCTTAAAAATCATCAGGTTAACCCTTCCACACTCATCCATATACAGACACATAAATAATACAGATGAAGAGGGAAGAGGTCTGGAGAAGTTTCCTCCCTGGATTGTAAAATTCTTGTTCCTTAGAGCAAGAACTATTTTATGTACTTGTGTTCTCCATCAGAGTTCTATGACCACAGTAAAGACAGGAAGAAAGTGGTGAATGAACAAGTCCCCGTCTGCAAAGTCAGGGGCAGCACACGGGACTTCTCAGCTCTGTGTGGTCCCCAGAGCCCTACCTCTTGTGTATCCACTAGATTGTAAGCTGCTTGAGGGCTGGGGAGGTAGCTTATTGTTCATTTGGACCATAATATCCTAGGCGTTGAACTTTGCAAGCACTTGATAAAAATATTTTGAGTAATGAATTAGTGACTGAGTAGATGAACACAATTACATGAATGAGATCACTAAGCATCTTTCTTGAGTGATTTCAGTATCCTTCCTGAAGGTGACATTCTTTCCTCCTCTAGGATGCTGGATATAAGGAGAAGTAGATTTGTACATGTTCCATGCCTCCTTTAAACCCTTTCCTTTTGGTTTAGATAATTATAAAAGTGAGAGGCAGTTATGACTGGAGATCTCACCCCGCTACAGTATTGCCAGGTCTCTTCCCACAAACTAAAGCTAACCAAATCCATCATCTACTTAAACTTTTAACAGAGGGTTTGGCCCATGTCTCGGCCCATGACCCCCTTATCTCTGGCTCCCATCTGCCAATCTGTCTTATCTGCAGCCTTCCGACCAAGTGAACTTCTCCAGGTTTGGGGACTTAGTGAGATCTTTCATGACCTCATGCTGGCGCGCGTGCTGAGGTCTAGAATATACTGCACTAGCCATGACCACTACCATCACCATAGACACCTCACCACTACTACCTTCCTCTTTATTTCACCCCAGCTTCCACCATGAGCTCATTCCAGTTTTAAGAACACGCTGTCCTTTCCTGCTCAGCTTCTGATATAAGCCTTTGGGTTTCTAGTCAAAGCTACCCTCCCCAGCCAAACCCTGCTTCAGTGGAATTGTTGGATTCTGCACAGTCTTTGCTTTCATCTGTCTGGCTTTTCCAAGGTGCTTCCTTGACCGACAACCAACCTGTGCTCTGAAATTACTCTTAGAAAGGCTTCCCTCTGGTCAGATAATGAATCTCATTCTGCTGTTCAATGAGCCTTTCTACGTGGGATAGAGCAAAGTTTCCAATTTTTCATTTTTTCAAACTAGATTCCTTTTTCTAAACACCCTCTGTTTTCTCCCCGACCCCAGTGGGCACAGATCATCACTGCCAAGCGTTCTGGAGCATCCCCTCAAAGTCAAGTGCCAGGCCTGGTATGGGGAATTCCGGAGGTAGACATGACTCCAGTCCTTGGAGGATAGATCTCATCACAGAGGGAAAGCAGCCTACACACAAAAAGAGAAACAACATCCCAATGCAAGATACATAAAGTGCCAAATGGGTGGTACAGGACACCACTGTGCTGTGCAGAAGGGAGATGGGCCCAGGAAGCCCACTTTGTTGACAATGCTTTGCCCTCCTTGTTCTTCCCACTGGCTATTCCTTCTCAGTCTTTTCTACAGCAAGTGTTCCCTTCCTTGCCTCTAAATGTTGACATGCTCTGGGTTTAGCAATGGGTCTTTTTCCCTTCCATCTTTATACTTTCCTGCTCTGGGAAATCTCAGCCATTTACATGACTTTAAATACTACCTCTATGCTGACAACTGCCAGATTTCTATCTCTATCCCCAGACCCTTCTCTGAACAACGGGTTTGTATAATCAGCTATTTGGTTCACAGCACCACGTCGACGTTTTACAGACATCTCAAGCTTTACATATCCAAACTGAAGTCTTGGATTCCATCTCCCTGTCACTCTCTCTCTCTCTCTCTCTCTCCCTCTCTCTCCCTCTCTCTCTCTCTCTCACACACACACACACACACACACTCACACACACACACAAACACATAAACATACTGATAAACACCACCCCCATTTAAATTCTGTTCTTCACCCAGTTTTCCATTTAAATAGCTGTTCAGGGAAACAAAAAAACAGATTAAAATCATCTTTGATTCTCCTTTTTTGCTTCCCCTACATCCAAAGTGAATCAGTTAGAAATTTAGGAATTTATAAAAATTTAGTAATGTGTAAATAATATTTAACTTGCAATGATTTAACCAAATAGGAATTTGATTATACTTTTCAGAAAAAAGTCCAAAAATTGGCAGTCCAGGGTGCGATGGCAGCTCTGAACGTCATCAGAAATCGGGCTCCTCTCTTCCTGTTTCTTTCGTGGGTAACTTCATCCTCATCTTGTTGCCCGGCCCCCCCCCCCCCCCCCCCCCCCCACACACCCCTCCCTGTCCTCCAAGATTACGGCTCCACCTCAGAATCTGCCATCCAGGCAGCAGGAAGAGGGAGGGCAAAGGGAAAATGTCATTCGGCGATTGAATTCATTTCCTTTTAAAGAGCTTTCCCAGACTCCCTGCCCAGAAATTTCTTCTTGCATCTTTTTGACTAGAACTATATCACATGGCCACCCTCAGCTGCAAGAGAAGCTGGCAAATATAGATTTATTTTTTATGTTAGGCCCATTGTCACCCCAAACAACATTTACATTATAAATGTTATATAGTTTATCTTATATAGCATTATATTAGTAAGGAAGAAGGGGAGAATGGATTGGGAAATCAATCTGAAGCGTCCGCCACAAAATCCATCAGCAAGCTATTATTCCTACCTCTAAAATATATCATAAATTCACCCTTTTCTATCTACACTGTGCCAGCAACATGATCCCTCCTACCAAGTTACTGCAATAGCCCTTTAAGTTAATTTGATTCCCCATCTGCTGACCTCTACTTCTTTTTCCACTCAAGTCAGAGTAAGCCTTTAAAAGCATATATTGGATCATATAATTCTTGTGTTAAAGTAGCTGTTACTTGCTACTTCAAGTAGAATAAAATCCAAGTACCTATCATATCCCACTGGCCCTATATTATTTCATCCTTGCCTACCTCTCTAGTTTCCTTTTGTTGTCCTCTATTCATTCACTCAAACATATTTTTTGAGTGCCTACTACATATAAGCACTGTTTTAAGCACTAGGGATAAAGAAGTGAACAAATCAGACAAAAACACCTTCCTTCATGAAGTTTACACTCTAGGGGAGGAAGACAGATAATAAACAAAATATGAAAGTTAAGATCGTATGTTGGGTGGTCCTGGGTCATTCACTCTGCTCCAGCCTCACTAGGCTTCCTTAAGTTATTCCAACTCTTTTAACTGAGGGTCTCGTCTGCCTAAAATGCTCTTCCTTTACCATTCCCAAACCTTCTACATTATCCTTTGGGTATCAGCTTAAAGGTAGCTTCTCCAAAGAGGCTTTCTGACCACTCATTCTAAAATAGGACCGTCTTGGTATTCTCTTTCAAAGCGCCTATCACCTTTTGAAATCAGATGGATGGATGGATGGGTAGATAGATAGGTGTGTGAATTCGTATGTTTAATTGTTCAATATCTGTCTGTCACTGACGATTAATTTTTGTAATTGCAGAGATCATGTCTACTTTGTTCGCCATCCTAGCCCCAGGGCCTAGAAGAGTCAGTTCCTAGTATATGGAGGCATTTAATAAATATTTGTTGTTGGATGAATAAATCAGTGAATGAGTGAAGTGGATGTGATATGTATAAGCCTTTGAAAGGCAATAGCAGTACCTTGATAAGCAGAGAGAGAGGAAAAAGGTTTTTGTAGACAGAGGGAATTATGTGCACAAAAACAAAGAGGCAGGAATGGCTTGGTCTGTTTTGCTGGGCAATTAGCCATTTGGGGCTAGAATTAAGGGGCATGATGTTAGAGGGATGGATTGGAGACAGATGAAGGAAGGTCTCTAACGCTTGGCCTTATTTGGGGCAGCATTAAAAATAAACAAATAGAAAGCAAGCTCACCTTCACAGAATAGCGCCATACCTCTTTGGGACAACCACCCCCGACCCTGACCCAATCCAAAGCCATTGCAGTAAGTCACTCAGAGAAAACAAAAGACAAGAGAAGTCCACAAACTTGGGATTACTCGCTGGTTGGCATACAAATCACCTCTTTCCTGTTAACCAACTTTACATTTTAGAATTTTTTCTTTTTGATTATAAAAGTAATACATATTTATTATAGAAGATTTGGAAAGCACAGAAAAATATAAAATAGAAATGAAGTATCACTACTCTGAACGTTAACGTAGGCTTTCACCGACAAAGAAGTTGCTGGGAAACTTCGTCATGGCCCTGCAGAGTATACTGGGGGGCGGGGGGCCAGTGGCTGTGGAGAACGTGGGGGCAATACCAGTGACTAAGCAGCTGGGACAACCACAGGAGGAGTTGCTAACTTTGGATTCAGTGAGTCTTTGGTGTCTGACATTGAAAAATCATGTTACTCCTTTACCCTCGGTTTCCTCATCAGTCAAAGAAGGAGTTTTCTGATCAGTGGTTTTCAAAGTGTGTTCCTTGGAGCTTTGTGGAGCCCTTTAGAAAAGGTGAGGGCAAAGGCTTGACCTCCTCACCTCTCCTCCCGGCAGCAGAGATCCACAAGTACCTGTTTCTCACATTGGCTTTTGGCATAAGTTTTATATATTGGATTTTTGTTGCTGTTGTTTATTTTGTTTTACGTTTAACAACAGATAGGGGGACTAACACAGGATTGCAATTCACCTTTCCAGATACTCAATAAAGTTACTTCGAGCTCTAACTTTTCATGATGATTCTAATTCCCTTCTGGTAGAAATCAATATAGACATGAACTGGATGCAACTGAAAACTCCTTTTGCTATGGGCCTAAAGGAACTTCCTAAAGATTCTAAAAGTATCAAGGTGTTCTAATAGAATAGCATATATCAGCTCAGCTACAGCAGTATATGAATTTAGACAAAGTATTTAACCTCCCCATGTGTCAGTTTTCTTATCTGTAATGTGGGGGTCATGTCACCTACCTATTGAACTGGATACAGGGAAAATGAAATTACAGCGCATACACAGAAATGCCTAGCACACACCAAGAAATACAGCAGTAGCTTACATTTCCTGACTTCTTTCTATATGCCAGGACCCATGCTACATATCAAATATACAGTCCATCATTCAATCTGCACACAAGCCTATGAGATAGGCACTTTTTGTATTACCATCTATTATTGTTCCCATAATAGAAACTGAGACTTAATGAGGTTAAGTAATGTTTTAATCAATTTTGCACAGAGCTTGGATTTGAACCTAGGTAGTGAGATTCAGGAGGCTGTGCTATAAAATGAATCATGGGCACAACAACAATATTAACCACAGCTCACATGTTTTGAGTGCTTGCTTGATGGTAGACACTGTCATGAAAGCTTTGGCTCATTTAATCCTTATGTCAATCCAGTGAAGCAAGCCCTGCTTTTACAGATTGGGAAACTGAGATGCAGAGACGCTAAGTGCTATCATCTCTCTGCTGACTTTTTTAAGTTGATTGCTTAGAACTGGCTTCAGTGCCTCAGGTAGTTTCTCTACTGGACATTAGAAGCATATACGATTGTCTGATTGATCCTTCTGAGAGCATGGGAAAAGAATTACCCTCTAGAATGAAAACTCCAGCGGAGGGAGTGCATTCACTCAGGATTTACCACAGTGAAGGGTAGTCGTCCAAGACCCCTTTCCCTCCCGCTCTCCATCCCCATTCAGTTACGAGTCCTGCAATCTCACCTTCTGAATATGTCTTTAATTCCTCCCTTCCTTTCCATCCTACCCTGACCACTTTAGTCTGGGCCATTTTGTCTCTTAATAGCCTCCCACCTAATTTCCCTGCTCCAGTCCTGACCTCTGCCCTACTCCTCTTAAACCCGCCCTCCACCCTGCAATTTCCCCATTAAATGACCTACAGAATAGAGTCCATGCCTTCACATTGGTCTCCAGCCTCATTTCCTAGCTTAAAATATATATTCTAACATCCAAAAATCACTCATGGTGGGGAGGGACTGGGAGCTTGGGATTAGCAGATGCAAACTAGTATACATAGGATGGATAAGCAACAAGTTCCTATCGTATAGCACAGGGAGCTATATTCAATATCTTGTGATAAACCATAATGGAAAAGAATATGAAAAAGAATGTATACATATGTATAACTGAATTACTTTGCTATACAATAGAAATTAACACAACTTTGTAAATCAACTATACTCAACAAAATCATTTTTTTAAAAAACACTCATATTGTCATTTCCCACCTCCGTGTCCTTTTACATCTCTGCGTTGAACTCCTTTCCCATCTTTCTGCATGTAACTAACTCTTGCTCTTCCTTTTGCGGAGCACAGGCTCCGGACGCGCAGGCTCAGCGGCCATGGCTCACCGGGCCAAGCCGCTTCGCGGCACATGGGATCTTCCCAGACCGGGGCACGAACCCGCGTCCCCTGCATCGACAGGCAGACTCTCAACCACTGCGCCACCAGGGAAGCCCTGCTCTTCCTTTCTTGTACAGCCAGATTAACCATGCTCCTCTCTGCCAGGCTCCTCATGAACCCTGCGTTCTCAGCACGTGACGCTGCAGGTATGTTTATAGTCTGTCTACTCCACCACACCATCCGTTTCCTGAGGGCAGCCACAGTGGTGTTTTATTCTTCTCTGTGTCCATGACCCTCAGTACAGTGTGTGCATATGGTAAACACTCGATAAATATTTGTCTAAAAATCAAACCAAGGCAGGGAATGAGAGATTGTAATGTGCAGTGTGTAAACTTGTTAGTTATAAGTAATATCCAGGGAATGCTCCCAAGTTTGAATAATTCTATTAAGCACCTAACATGAGCCATTTGCTCTTTCTTTGTTTTGTTTTGTTTTTTATTTGACAGAGGTTTTTAAAATTTTATTTTATTGAAGTATGTTTGATTTACAATGTGTTAATTTCTGCTGTACAGCAAAGTGATTCAGTTATACACACACACACACACACACACACACATATTCTTTTTTAAAATTCTTTTCCATTATGGTTTATCACAGGATATTGAATATAGTTCCCTGTGCTATACAGTAGGACCTTGTTGTTTATCCATCCTACATATAATAGTTTGCATCTGCTCATCCCAAACTCCCAATCCACCCCCCACCTCCCTCCCTCTTGGCAACCACAAGTCTATGAAGCATTTGCTCTCCAAAGCACTCTACCTTATTTCCTTTTCGAGATAGTCCTATGAGTTAGGTGCTGTTACTGCCCCCACTTTATAGATGCAAGAGCTGAGAGAAATTAAGCCACTTCCTAGGGTCACAGACCTAGTAAGTAGTAAGAATGTGGTTTGAATCTGAGTCCAGGGTCAATTCTCAACCAATAATGACAAGTTTATAATGCCAACTGAAAAACGTCTATCATAAACCCAAGGCAAGAGCTGACAGTGCTGCAGACAGGAGACCAAAATAAGGGTGTAATATCTGTCTTAGAAAGAGAACCAAGAGAGATTTATAATCAGCATAAACTGTCAGGGCACAGCTGGTATCAAGAAGAGGGTCACCCAGCTTACACATCTACATGTTGCTCTGATCATTGAAAATGAGTTGATGCTATGGCCATATCCATTTAAGCCACTGTTTAGCAGTTAAAAGGAAAGGGCTTGGAGTCAAACAGCCCAAGGTTTCAACCTCAATTCCATTGATTTTTAGCAGGAAAAGAATGATCCTCTTCAAGCCGCTATCCTCATCTTTGAACTACGGATATTGATACTTAACTGGTTTTGAGGTTTAAAGGAAATAATGTTAAGTATCTAGTGATGTGCCTGACACAGAGAAGGCACTCAAAATAGCTCCTATTATTACTGTGAACTTTACTATTACCATGCAAGCACCAAATCAGAAATCATTCCAGGAAGGGGGAGGTCATACAATATACATGGGTGCTGGGAATCCATCCCTCCCTCTGGGGGTGGCAGTCCATCAGGATCTGGGAAGACATCCTAAGAGCTGTCTATAGCCAGAGACTACTGATGGCACGTTCTTCGAGTGGTGGGAACAGCTCAGCAGTGTTCATGATGTAGTCTGAGAAAAAGGCCCTGGAAGCTTCTAGTGTCACATTTCTTTTGATTTCATTTTAAAAGCTAATGGATCAGAAATGTAAGGATGGGTCAGAAAATGAGGTCTTTTGGGATTCTCCATCTCTTCCAGAACCTGGTCAGAACATCGTTGAAGAACAATGTTCCATCTAGCCCTTGAGAAAGGTGATGTTTGCATTCCCTGAGGTCTCATCACTGGTATTGATTTGATCAACTGCTGATAAACTGGGTCTTTTCAAAGACATTTTTTGCTAACAAGGCATTGCAGGTGGTGAATTGGGGTGCTGTTTAAAAGCCTTATTCATGAACGACCACTCAAGAGTCTCTTTTAACGATCTTGACTAGACCAGGATTGGAATAAGTTAAAGAACTGGTAAGAAAAGGCTGAAGGAGATTGCCCAGCCAACAGTCTCTGGGGGTGCTGAGAAGGCATCCCACCACCTACAGCTCCCTCGTCCACATCCTACTCAGAGGGTCCTTCTACTCCTCCCTACTTCTCATTCACCCCACTCCGCCTCTCCTGCTGCCCACGTCCAGAACACCATGCTGTGTGAATGCATATAGGCCAGGACAGTAGAAAACTATGTCCCAAAGGGTGACTAAACTCATCTCACTCCCTGCTTTACCATATTTTTTATGAGAAAATTCCTTTTGATCCATTCAGGAATGCAACATTTGTGTATGTCAAGGAGGATTTGTACACTTCCTTGACTCAACTGTAATAATTTTAAAAAGCTAATATTTCTGGAGGGTTTTCTGTGTTCCAGGATCTGTCTTGAGAGCTCGTAACATATTTTATATAATCCTCAGAATAACCTCATGAGGTAGGTACAATTATTATCCCCATTTTATAACCAAGGAAACAGAACCTGAGAGATAATAAGTAACTCATTCAGTCACACAGCTAGTAAAAGAAGAAAGTGTTTTTTAAACTTAGATATGCTAAAGTCTACACTAATACTCTTAACCTAGAACCTTCTACTATACTCCAGTGCAAACTGTTTACTGACTGCCCCATAACAAACTACTCAAGGGGCTCTGACATCAGATTCTGTGACCATATCTGAGAGTCCTATATCTTTTTAAGATAAATTCAGAAAGACAAACTCTTCCCAGGTGGCCCTTTCTCTTATAAAACCTGTACCAACAGCCTAAAACATGCAAGAAGAGCATGGGCAGAAGACCCTGGTGGTCTGCCCTGGGCGCCGGGGCATGCGTTGCTCTCTAATTGGCCTCAAGGCTGCCCAGACTTTGATCTCTTCAGCCCGTCCCCTGCTGGTGCCTTCATAACAATGCTTAAGTCCGATACTGCCCCTGGAAGTCCTATAATGGGTCAAGATGAAGAGTTAGCAGACGTAAGATCCTTTCCCAGCACCATTTTTTGGACATGGTTTGAGGGCTTCAGCCTGAGCATAGCAACAACACTGGAGAAATGTACAGAGCCGAGACAGACCGCAGGGCTCTGAACCATAACCAGCCCTGCCTGTCACCTCGCCACGGGCACCTAGACCTCTGGATAATGAACGGAAGTGCTGGCAAGATGTGTTCTCAGTAACCGCATGTGCTCTTTCCCGGAAAAAAAAAAACAAAACACAACAGCAGGGTCCTCTGAGTTCATAGTTAGCATGTGCCAGGGCACTGTAATACGCATTGTCTCATTTCATCTTTACACCCACTGTAACAGTTATCTCATTAAATCCTTATATACCCAAAGATCTGTGAGGTTGATACAGACAAGAAAACTGAGGTCTAGAGAAGTTAAGCAAACTGCTCAGTGTCCCACAACTAGTTGGGGCCAGGATTTCATCTCAGGTGGTCTGACACTCTTACTCTTCACCATATCTTTATTCTATACTCCATGAAAAATGAGGTAACCAACATCAAGGTTTTCAACATAGCTTGAATGTAGCCATTTTCATCAAAGACCCACAGGGCTTCCAGATGGATGCTATACACTAACCCATTCCAGTTATGAAGTTCCCCTGCCTGTTGTGGTTCAGCTTTTGCATTTTGACTGGAGGAAGACCCCACAAACACAACTGAGTAACGGCGAGGGTGAATATCCAAGATCGGCTACTGGAGATTTTTGAGTTGACAGTTCCCACTTTGCAGTCCCCATTTTGAAGAGTGGTGGTGTCCTGGATTGCTCCCAGAAAGAATGATCCCTTCCAAGACTGGACATATAATAAGGAAGTGGACAGAATAGAGAAACTAACATTGGAAAACTTCAGTGTTTCCATGAGGGAATTTCTTCCCAACATATCTCTAGACATCACTATGTTTTTTCTGAATCCCAAACCCCAACAAAAGTTGGTCAAGAAATTGAGAAAATGGGGAAAATATTACAATTACATTGAGAAAACTAAAGCCTAATAATCAACTAAGAGACGTTTGAAGGAATCCACTGACATCAAGTAGAAAGCAAGAGCAAACAGCTGACACAAGCAGCCAAGGGTTGAGGCCAACATTTCAGGAAAGTGGACCAGCTTCATGTTGGAGGGAAACTGTTCCCATCCAGTCAGCTGATCTTTCTTTGTAGCTGTTGCCATGTTATAAGTGTGTGTTCATTGTCCTGTTAGCTGTCAATGGTGAGTTGTTTGGGGGAAAAAAGTAACAGTAATAAATTTATATGCATATATACTTTATTAAAAATTCTATGAGTATACTAAAAAATAAAAAGTTTTGGAAGTAAAGTAGTTCTTAAATTGGCAGTTTCAACATGAGATTCTATTGTGCTGTTAAACTTGCTGGGACATCCAATGTTACATTATTTAAATACTACCTAATAATATTTACTGGCATTTTCAAGCATTTGAATGTTTACTACAGGCTATAGTTCCTTGCAAATACTACTAAACCTAATGTTTCTTATTTATTAAATACATTTTCTTAGATATTCAGGATCATAAGTAAAGAATGTGAAGAACATTGAAGTACTTTAAGAATCACTTAGGATTTGGGGAATTCCTAAGAATTCCTGGGAATTCTGGTTTCTCATCTCTGAATCCTGAAGATTAATATCTGTTGGAAATTTGGAAACACCAGAATTCTTAAATGAGACGATTGACATGGGAAAGATGGAACATCCTTTTGCATGCCCAAGAGCCTATTCTTTTCAGCTCCTGGAAGCAGCAGGGGCAGCCCCCTACCCACATCATCCCACTAGCTGATTGCTAACAAGTTACAGCTGGCATGAGCTCTCAGGCAAGAGACTTGGGATCAGCTGTGAACTCCAATACGCTCACTGCAGTGGGCAGAATTCAGTGTGCTTTTGATGGAGCCATGTCGTCCTGTCAGTATCATCCACCTGCACGTTATTGATGGTACTTCAAGGACCACTTAAAAAAAAAAAAAGATAAAGCCAAACCTAAATCCAAAGAAAAGAAGAACAAGCTCTATTTTCCAGAGACAACATGTGGAACTTAGACAAAATTTTCCACCCAAATTCGTGCAGCCAAGATCTAGAGAAAAACCTAGCCTAGTAGAGGGGACAAAGAAGGAGTCAGAACCTACCATCAAAGGTGTAAAATCGAAGGTGGATACCCCAAAGAACATCCCACAGACAGTGAGCACAAAAGGCTCCCTGAGAACAAGATGCCCGTGAGTGCAGGACGAAAGAGAAGCTGATGTGCCTTCTCTTCTCCTTTGTTTTTTTGTTTTTTTTTAATATTTATTTATTTGCACCATGTCTTAGTTGTGGCAGGCAGGCTCCTTAGTTGCAGCTCCAGGGCTTCTTAGTTGCGGATCGCTGACTCCCTAGTTGTGGCACGTGGGCCCTTAGTGGCGGCATGCAAATTCTTAGTTGCGGCATGCATGTGGGATCTAGTTCCCTGACCAGGTATGGAACCCGGACCTCCTGCATTGGGAGCATGAAGTCCTATCCACTGTGCCACCAAAGAAGTCCCATCTTCTTCCTTGTTTTTGCACCTCCCTCCTATTCATGGCAGATGTGTTCAACACGAGAACACCTTGTCGTAGTCCTCTTCTCTGAATGGAAAGTGCCTGTTATTTAAGAAAGACGGTTACTCCCTTCATGCTTTCTAGCTGAACTTTCCTTATGCACCTTTTGTACCTTTTTCCCCAGTGGGCTTGGGCAGCCCACCCACTCACTTGTGTATTTGTATATAGAGGAAAAAAATTATATACATATATACATATATGAAGATATGTACATATTGCAAAAAAAATTTAAGCAGTTTGAGGACAACAATTTATCAAGAAAAGTTCATTATTGCAGAAGGCTAACTGTCTGTGCATGGACATTGTATCAAGTTTCTTCCTCTACACATGCACCTCACTCACAGAGCTAACTGTTTTGAAGTACTTCACGCAGATGCTACTCCAAAAATGAACATATAAAACCCGTCAGGTTATCTTTGTGCAAGGACCCATGCCAATCTTTTCTCCAACCATTCAGTCTGAGTGTATGTGCTGTCAAAATGTGGTCTCCTGCAGTTTTGTTTTCATTTCATTTTATTTTATTAATGAATCCAAGCATTTCTTTAGAAAAGATGTAGTGGTGGCACATTTTTAGAGAAGCAAACAACATACTTCACAGACAATCCCCAACTGCAGTAGCAAGCAAGGCTCAAACCCTTCCCACGAAGAGTGACATGCAGAGTGGACTGGCATGTACTGCCCAGGCAGAAAAATTTGGTATTTATTCTGTGGAAAATGGAAGTCCTTGGAAGATTGGTATAACATGCCCAAGGCAATATTTTTGAGAAGATAAATTTGTCTTTTGACTGGGATGATACAGTCATCTGTCAGCTAGCTGTTGGCCCATTCACCAAAAGTAGCTGTCTAGGGCTTCCCTGGTGGCGCAGTGGTTGAGAGTCCGCCTGCCGATGCAGGGGACACGGGTTCATGTCCCGGTTCGGGAGGATCCCACACGCCGCAGAGCGGCTGGGCCCGTGAGCCGTGGGCCTGCGCGTCCGGAGCCTGTGCTCCGCGACGGGAGAGGCCGCAACGGTGAGAGGTCCGCGTACCGCAAAAAAAAAAAAAAAAAAAAAAAAAAGTAGCTCTCTACAAACCACTTCTTTGTTTTTAGTCAATTTTTGCCTATAGGGAAAGAGGCTGAAATACACGATAGTACGAATTGCTAGGAGGTGGGGATCTTGATGGAAGCCAAAGAACTAGAGGATGGATGGATGGATGGATGAATGGGCAAGTTACTGAGGCCTCTGAGCCTCAGTTTCTTCATCTGTAAAATGGGAGTGAAATACCTACCACCTGAGAATGGGTGTAAAATGCTCAGCAGGGTGCCTATCATATAACCGTTACTTTTCAAATGTTAGCTAATGTCATCACCACCACACCTACCACCAGGACCACCAGCGCCATCATCACCAGCAGCTACAGCAGCAACATGGCATGCTGTCCATATAGGGCCTCCAGAGCAGGCCTTCCCAGAATCTCTGGAAATCTGATCCCCAGGCAGCTCATTACTGCTTGTCCTAGGACTCCTCAGCATGCTCTTCCCCAGTGTGGAGAAGATCCAGTCAGGGACAGAGTCAGAGGAAATAATTAAGAAGGCTGAAAGTGTCCACCAGGGAAACAAATTAAGTGTTAATTGAAGCACATTGACAATCCCCAGAAATTTTAAATTGGTTGGACTCCCATTGTGTTATTCAAGTGTTCCTTAGAGATGCTAATCCACCCCATGGAGACCCCTTCACAAATGGCAGGTGGCAACAAAGAGCCTTGGTTAAATCCACCTTAAGAGATGTATTCAGGAATGGACAACCCCTGGGCTCCTCCAAAAACCAAGTTAAGATTATTTGTCCCCTACTCAATTCATCTTTCACCCCCAAACACATTCTCTAGGAGCAACCTTCCTCTTTAGAAGTTCCTCTCTTGGGTTTTAGAGAACTTTTTGGCTTGAACTCTTTCTAAAATTAAAGCCAACTGCTCTTGCTGTCAGATGCAGTGATATTTCACTCTGGCTAGGGCTGACTATCAGAGACGCATCCCAAACCACATAAGTTCTTATTGTTTAAACTGTCTTAAGCAGCTGTTAAAACATACCCTAAGATATCAAAGCCACCCTAATTAACTTCCTGCTTCTCTGGGACTTCAAAGTCTTTCCAAAAGTTTAAAATAGGGTTTTTATAGAGAATTTGACCTAATATTTAAAGAAAAATTTGCAAGCTTGCCCAAGAGACTCCACTTCTCCTTCCCTTTTCCACCCCCCTTCCCTCCCTGCCCCACAGAATCTTAGAGTTCTGCTACTAGCAGTGAGAATGGAGGAGAAATTTTAAAATCTGCCGTGACCAAAAAGGTGAATCTCTTGACGCGCATCCACGCTATTTCTCAGGTGGGTAGTTGACATCCTGCCTGAATGGCTTTCCCTGCTTCTCAACCTGGCAACACTGTCCCATCCTTCAAGACACAGCCCAAATGTACCTTCTCTGGGAAGTGCCCTTGACTCCCCAGGGTGAGGGTCCCACTCCCTTCTCTGGCGCCCACACAATCCCCAGGTCCCTATTTGGCCCTAATTTCGATGGATTGGAATGCATCCATTTATGTGTCTGTCACGCTGTCTAGACCGTGAGGTTCACAGGGCAGGAACTGTTTTGTGTGAAGCTTTGTGTTCCCACAGCTTCACCCGGGGTTCTGTGTATCCATGGTCAGGGCTCCATATATGTCTGATAAATGACTGAATTCCAGCTCATTCTGGGGAAGGTGGGGTTGCATTTAATTGATCCATCCCTTACTCATTCTGCTCTCTCTCCCTAGGTTTTCTATAAACATCTTAACAAAGGTATTTTACCTAGTGATTGCTGCTCTAAGAAATAGTCATAAAAATACCCCAAACTTAGAAATAAGGCCCAAAAAAGAGGGGGCGGCACATCTTTCCAAAGCCACCAAGGCCCCTTTTCTAGGAGAATGCACTCAGTTCATCTTACGATTTACTATTGACTTAAAGGTCCCTGCCTTCGTGAAGAAAATCTTATAGATTTTTGTCTGGTGGAGATGCAAATAATCTCTGTCCGGTGGAACAGATAACCCTTAAGATTTATGGGCTGTGGAGCATTAACCAGTTTATATCTAACTCAGTAATCTTCTTCTAACATTTCTTTATTAACTTGCCTGTAAATATCCCCACTTCTTAGACAGTTTTTGAGCAGCCCATAACATCTTATTGGTTCCCTCATTAATTAACGAGTTAAATAAAATCTTTGATTTGTGTTCCTTTTATGTTTCCTAAGAGTCAAAATTCTACGTTTTTGAAAATCATTTTTTTTAACATAGGGGGTAAGCCAGACCGACAGTGTAAAACCAAAGGTCAACGGGACAGGTCGCATAGAGCGACAGAGGGTTTGGGGCTGGAAGTGGAAGAACCTGGCTCTGCTGGGAACCCTCTAAAGCTTCTGGAACCTCCCTTTTTCCACTCTTGCCTTCACCCTCATCCATTCTCCACACAGCAGCTGGTGCTCTTTCAAAACTGTAAGAGAGATCCTGCCACAACCCCTGCTTCAAGCTCCCCAGTGGCTTTCCAACACTCAGGATAAATTTTACGCTCCTTTTCTCGACCTAAAGATGCCATGTGATCCAGCCCAATGGCTAACCCTCCAAACTCATCTCAGGACTTTCTCCTCCTCACTCACTTTGCTCCCACTCGTCTCAGGTATTATTTGCTTTCCTCAGACATACTTGGCTTTCTCACCTTTGGGCCTTTGCACTTGCTGTTTCTTCCACCTGAAAATCTATCCCCATCCTCCTTTCTTCACGTTACTGGCTTCTTCTTTTGATGTTAACTTAAATGTCATCCTCCCAGAAAGGTCATCCCTGCCTACCCTTTCTAAAGCATATCTACCATTATTCTCTCTCTCAGTACCCTGTTCTTTTTCTTCACAGCACTTCTCAGGATGAGACTATATTATGTACTGTCTGTCTCTCAGACTATAAACACTACATCGGCAGAGACTGTGTCTCTTGTGTTTGCCCTCGTGCGTGGCACGTATTAAGTGCTTTGTACCTATGTGTTGAATAAATGAACATAAAGGCACAAGAAATCCAGCTGGCTCCAAGGAAAAGTGCCTGCCCTTCACCGTCTGTATACATTTCTGAACCAGTACAATGCAAGTTCCACAAGTTTGAGCACACGTTTCAAAAGACTGCAGTCAAGAAGAAAAATTCCCAAGCTCACAACGCATCGCATGGACTCAGAGCTACTTTCAAGAACGGCGCTCCTCAGAAATACTTTGCTTCAGGAACTTGTAATAACAGGTCTTCTCACCAGCACTTCATTTCCTAACTTGAATAGATATCAAATCTCTTCATGAGAAAAGAACAGCCCTTCCTACCAAGAATTAAATGTTACCCAGAAGCACGGGGGGCATCTGTACCCAAGGGCTAGGTTTAAAGCAGATGAAAGAAACAACCAACGGGAATTCAAGAATATTTCAACAGCACAATGGGGAGAGAAAACCCCAGGCTGCGCTTCAGGGCATCAGATTACACGGCTCCCTCTAAACAAGCCTGTGTTTCTTAATCAGAGCCAAAGGGCGCAGCTCCATTTCCAGGGCAAACCAGGATTTTACAGATTCTCTGATCACTCCTGCCAGGCGCTCCAACCACTTCTGCAAAATGGTCCCTTCTCCTTCAAGATCCTCCCATTGACCCCTGGGCTGTGCTGTTGGGCTCATGTGAAAAGATAGCCTTCAACAGGCGATGCTCCTTAAGAGGTGCTGGTTGATGACGTGCTGGTCAGCTTTCTCACTTTTCATATCAAGGATGTCACACAGCAGCCAAAGAGGTCATGGCAGCAGAAAGCTGTTTCCTGGAAAGGTATCTGCTGGGGGAAAGGCCAAGAAAGTTTTCGTTCACCATGTAGCTGCCCCCCCCCCACCATTGATTTGCCTTGAGATCAGACTCTGCTGGAAATCTGCCCCCTGGACGTCCTTCCCCTAAAAGGCTCGTGGCCAACTGTATCACTAAGGCAGGGGTGCCAACACAGTTGCCTTGCTTTGGGGTGAGTGTTATCTTGTGATCCAGGATAGGTTTATGATGGGCGGACAATGCCTTTTTCAGTGTTTTCCTTTTTCAGGTGCAAAAGGCATTTTTCTGCTCACCAGCCAGTCTGCCTACAATCAAAGGCCAAGCTGTAGCCTTCACGGCTTCGGCTGGGACCCACCCATGCAGGCTCTCTGCTGCCCAGAACCCTCCCGTCCTAACCCAGGAATCCAAATTGAGAGGTTCTTATCACTCGGAGACCAGTGCCTCCAAGAAGCCGCTTTCCCCACCCCCAAAATGCATTAAACTCAAAACTTCTTCAAACTCCAAAAACTACACACATGAACTTGTTACCATGCTTTGTTTAATTTTTTTTTTCCCTCAGAAATATTCTTGTGGCCAAAAATAGAACATTTTCCATTCTGAGGAACAAGCAGCATCCATGGGAATTAAAGTAGGGCTTCATGCCTCTTCAGAAAATTCCTGCCAAACACGCACACGCATACACACACAGCCACTCGCAAGTTCTAAAAAGCTGCTTTCTGTAGGTGCAGCGGTGGTCAGGAGCCAAAAGTCCTCTGTTTATTTTCTATCCAAGAAAGTTACCAGAAAAGAGAGCTAGGGCACCTCAAGGACGCTTTATAGGAAAAGTCTAACTTAATCCAGTGTCATGATTTTGAAAATGGCCCCATTGTCACCCCTCCTCCCTCCCACCATCATCCCAGAATTCCTCTCAAGACTTATTTGTCTAAAATTCCAAAGCTTGCCTCAGAGCAAAGTTCACGGCCTTTATTCCAGCCAGCCACTGTTGGATAACCAGCCACGAGCTCTCTCTAAAGTTATTCCTACCATAGGATCAGAAATGGTAAATTTAGGAACATATGCTCAGGCTTCAATACTGAACAATATGTGCTAATAAAGGCAGATGTGGGTAATGTCAGAATAACAGTAACCCAGAAAATTATGCTACCAGCACAAGATACGGGAGTGTTTTGTACACTCTGTTCTCAAAGTCTGTTATTCTCAGCATCGCTGTGACCCTCTTTAATGGACCTTACATGGCTCCAACGACATTTCATATTTTTATATGTAAGCCGCTGTACACCTTCCTAAACATGGGAGTAGGTTAGCTATCAGATCTGTAGGGGCTGCGTTTTTATATGCAGCTGGTAAGCATTTGGTCACTGTTGAGATAGAGTCCTTTAAAATAATGATCTATGGCTGACACCAAAAGGAGGAAAGCCAGTGAGTCAATGTAGAAAAGAGTGAAAGAGAGGCCAAGGCGCGGGGAAAAGCATGAGATACGGGAGGAAAAGAGGAACTGGGAAACAGAGAAGAATCAGAATGTCAAATATGAATTGTTAGTAGGTGGAGGCAAACAAAAGCAGGTTGATTTATCCAAGACGGGCCATGGGGAGACAAGAATGGGGAGACAGAGAGAGGCAGTGTTGCCTAATGGTTAAAGGTCAGTTATCCACCAGCTAGATTACATGGGGCCAGTTCATCACTCTGAGCCTCAATTACTTCATATATTAAGTGGGGATAATAGCATCTCAGGGAGGCACAAGCAGATTAAATGACTTAATATATAAGATACTTAGAAAAGCGCTTGGTGCTGAGTAAACATTCAACAGCTGTTGGCCATTTTTATTAGTGAAAAAAAAGTGTGACGGATTTACACGGGAGAACATTTGCTTATGAGTTAGACCTCCATTTACGTTGTCATTGAATTCTGCTAGTAGACACAGAAGCACACAAGTTATGAGGGAGCTGTGAGCCCAAGCAAACGTTGCCAATAGGAGGAGCTTCAGGATAACAGCCCAGATGCTAATGAGCGCTTGGAACAGTGAGGGAGCCCCCCGACATTGACCGAGAAGGGATTCATCGCTGCCAATGAGTCACCACCATTCCTTTTAACTTCATTAGTTCATTCACTCAACAAACATTGTGCAAACATCTCTTGAAGCCTGCACACCATTAGTCTTGCCCCAGCTTATCTTTCTAACATCAATGTGAGCCCCTTCCCCCAACTTCACCATCTTGTAGCTGCACAGGATAATTATTCAATATATGTGCTTTACAATCTTCCCCCTGTGCCTGGGCTCAGCCTGGATTTCTCTTTCCCTTTTCTTCAGTCTAGCAAGATACTAGTCATCCTTCCAGGCCAAGTGTTGTGGGGAGTTTGTGTGCCTTTTTTTTCCTTTTCGCCCACCGTCCGGGATGGTAAGGAGAGGATGGCTCTCCCTCACCTCAGGCGCACCATAAATACACTTACCTTGTCGTGGGTTGGGCTGTGTTCCCCCAAAGACAATATGTTGAAGTCCTAACTTGCAATGCCTCAGGATGTATGACCTTGTTTGGAAACAGGGTCTTTAGAGGTAATCACGTTGAGATGAGATTATTAGAATGGGCCCTAATCCAATAGACTGGTGTCCTTATAAAAAGGGGAAATTTATGGAGCTTCCCTGGTGGTGCAGTGGTTGAGAATCTGCCTGCTAATGCAGGGGACACGGGTTCGAGCTCTGGTCTGGGAGGATCCCATATGCCACGGAGCAACTAGGCCCGTGAGCCACAACTACTGAGCCTGCGCGTCTGGAGCCTGTGCTCCACAACAAGAGAGGCCGCCATAGTGAGAGGCCCGCGCACCGCAATGAAGAGTGGCCCCCGCTTGCCACAACTAGAGAAAGCCCTCACACAGAAATGAAGACCGAACACAGCAAAAATAAATTAATTAATTAATAAACTCCTACTTCCAACATCTAAAAAAAAAAAAGGGGGGGGGAATTTAAACACAGAGACAAACTTGCACAGAAGGAAGATTATGTGAAGAGACACGGGCCCAGGGATGGGGGCATGCCACATGAAGGTGGAGGACTGAAGTGATGCATCTATAAGCCCAGGAATGCCAGAGATTGCCCGCAAAGCACCAGAAGCTGGGAGAGAGGCATGAAACAGATTCTCCCTTACAGCTCTCAGAAGGAGCCAACCCTGCTGATGCCTTGATTTTGGACTTCCAGCCTTCAAAACTGTAAGACAATAAGTTGCCCAGTTTATGGTACTTTGTTATGACAGCCCCAGGAGACTAATAAACACCTCCATCACAGCAGGTGTGCTTGGTTTCCAGGTAGTCTCCTTGAGGTCAGGGACTGAATCCTATTTGACTTTGGATCCTCAGGCCTCTTACAGCATCTGGCAGGTAAAAGTAACACTTGAAGAATCTACAGTCTAGAACTGCAGGCAGCAAACCACAGCTCGTGGGTCAAATCCAGCCCACTGTCTGTTTTGGTAAATAAAGTTTTATTGGAACACAGCCACACTCATTCGCTGATGTTTTGTCTATGGCCAATTTCACACTATAACCACAGAGTTGAGTAGTTATAACAGAGACCATATGGCCCACAAAGGCTAAAATATTCACTCTCTGGTTCTTTACCCCAAAAGTTTATTGGCCCCCTATTCTAGAAGAAAAGAAACATAAATGAAGCATAGCAAGGGGTTAAAATTAATGCTAGAATAATGCACAGATAGTACAGAAAAGGGGATGATGGGTTGAACCAAAGTCTTCATAAAGAAGGTGACATTTGAAAAGTGAGAGAGATTTTACTCAGAAAAGGCAAAATACTTAATTTATTCACTCTACTGTGCTACCTGGACTGATCAGTTTTGCACTGGTAGTTGCATAATGATTAAGGGTTGGAGTTGGAGTTGGAGCTGGTTTGGGGCAAAATTATGATGTTCTGTACACATTGAGTTTGACTTGCCAAGAGGAGGTTTGCCATTCATCTGTTTAAATTTGTTTTTCAAGGAAATAAATTCAGTTTTGAATTAGTAGCACACACACACACAAACACAGTTTGAAACGAGCCACTGGACACTGCTAAACAGTCTAGGTCAGAGGCACAGATTTTGGTTGAACTCAATACAATAAAGATAAGTCATCATTGGAGGAGAAAAGATCACTCTGGAAAAGAATGGGAAATAAGAGGAAAAGATGTTTGCACATGAAATTCGGGGTAAACTTCAGAACATAAGTGCTAGGCAAAAGAAGAGAGAGAAGCCCTGAAGGATTTGAGGAGAAGCAAAACAGGAAGCACAAAGGGAATCATGTCCCTAAGGCCCAGGGAAGGGAGGATCCGGCAGTGTTAAATGCTGCCCAAGGCCAGAAGGACCAAACTATCCAATTCGGCAACTAAGAGGCCACATGGACTGGTGACAGTCATTTCGATTGCTCATCACTGGCCCAAATTATCTTCAGACTAAATCATGAAGAAGAGCACACTTCAGTTATTGTCAAGAGAAAATAAATAAATAAATAAAGAGTGTTAAGAAAAGAAAAGAAGAAATAAAGAGATGAGAAAACCACAGACATTGAAGATAACTGGGCTGAAATTAATCCTTCATAAAATCTAAATGTTACAATCTCTCTATATAGATTCTATCCTTTATCTAAATTCAGCAGGTCTGAAAGTTGATCAAATGCTAGGATCCATTCCTTTAGACAGCCCAGCCAATGAAACAACTGACTTAAAACATACCAACAGGTGTTAAAGTAATCGCAGCTACAAATGACTGACCTGCTCTGTGCTGGGCACTATGCTAGTTACTCTACAGGGACTACCTCATTTTATCTCCACTAGAACCCTATGCAGTGAATATATAGTAAAGTAGAATCTGTATTTTTTCTTAGTACATTAGGATATTGGGGCTTAGAAAGGTCACACGACTATACACCATTCTGGGAAGAAGCAAGAACAGAGGGCATGAGAGAGGGAAGAGGATTGAACCCAATATTTATTGAGTTCTTAGTCTGTGGAAGTATTTTATTAAGAATTTTACATACTTTGGCTCATTTAAGCTTCACAATAACCTATGTGGAAGAGGGGATGGTAAGGAAATAAACTTAGAGAGGTTCAATATGGTGCCAAAGGTCAAATCTGAGTGAAAAGCTTCTTGGTTTTACAAAGAAATCCTTCAGAATTCAGAAATAAATTATTTATTGAGTTATTTGAAGGTAAGAACAGTCTAAGTCCATGTTAAAATAAGGCAAAATAACTCCAGGTGCCTTCTAAGACATTTCTGAAGGGCTTCTCTGATCATGAAGGATAACAGAACCCCCAGCTCCGGCAGCCCCACCCCCAGAAGTGGGAAATGCCTGGAAGAGGCTGCAGTGGCTTTGAGCTCCTCCTCCTTGAAATAAGGGATGGAGTCTCATGACCCTAAAGTTCCTTCCAACATTAAAAGTCAATGTTTCCAAGCACACAATAGCATCTCACAAGTAGGGAGTATTCAGTCAATGTTTATTAAACAAGCAATTCAACTGAGACTAAGAAAGACCCTAGTAAAGAATTTTTGGAAAACTTTCCAATTATCAAAAATCCCTTCCCTGTTTTTGGAGGACTTTATTCTGCAAGGTTTTCACTCACTGCTTTATACAGCTCTCAATGCAGTACAAGATTGCTGGTCTATGCCCTCTCCCTGCCCTCATTCACACATTTATTCCACAAACAAACAAAAATCCTTCTCTGAAATGTAGGTGCTACGTTTTAGTCAACATGCAGAAGATGATCTTGAAATAACTGAGCATACTAAAAAACAAAAGGAAAGCCTTCTGCTTAAGAATGATTGATGTTCCTAGTACCTCATGGAAGACAAGGAGATAGATTAGTTGTTTTCTTATCATGGTTCTGCTAAAGGATTTGGGTTCTTTGTTGTTGACTATGGTGAAAGAAAACCCTCTACTCTGCTGGTAGAAGGGCTCGCTGCTTCTGGAAAGTAATCTGGCAATTCTTATCATGAGCCTTAAAGTAAGTCAAACCCTTTGACTGCAGGATTCTCCTTCTAAGGATATAAATTTAGGAAAATCACCAGAAAAGCAGCCTGAGAGAATAGTATGGTTTATTCCTTAATCTCTGGTTGTACAGTCCCTGTATTTGAGTGCTCACCAGTTGTGGAATTTTAGATGAGCTACTTAACCTCTCTGTGCCTTGGGTTCCTCATCTACAAAATGGAGATGATAATGGTCTCTGCATTATGGAGTCGTTAGGAGGATTAAATAAGGTATTAAATTTAACATTCTTTACACACATTTTGTCATTTATTCCTCATAAAAGCTCCACAAGGAAGGCAAGAAAAATATTGGCCTAACCTGGTCACTAATAAGCACACAATTAAATATAGGCTCTTCTTTTGATAACCATGTACATTACAAGGAGACAAAGATGTTCATCGCAATATTATTTACTAGAGTGAAAATTTATCAAAAATTAAATGTTCAACAACAAGAGAACAGGTAAATAAATGATATTCCCATGTGATAAAATAAGCAGCTATTTAAAATGCTTTCCCCCCAAAAGTTAATGAAATGGGAAAAATTCAGCCAATAACATTAAGTGAAAAAGTGGGCTGTGAAATTGTACTCACGGTGTGATAGCAATTTTGAAAGGACGTTGTAGTGGATAAGGCAGTCTTGGCCCAAATCCCTTCTTTGGAGCACGTAGCCCTCCCCAGCTGCAGCAAATATAACTGCAGATAGCTCACAGCTGCATCCCTCACTGGGAATTGTTCTTGGCCCTGGGAAATAGACTCATCCAAAATTAGCCCCCTCCAGGGGGCCAATGACTTGCTGATGCAGGGATACAAAGCCCACCCACCTGCCTCCACCTGGAACCTTTCTGAAAGGCTCTCTCAGCTCCAGCTCCCCCGCGTAATCAGCTGAGTCTCAGTAGCACCTGCATCTGGCATCAGATTCCCCCTCTGCAGGGTTAGTCTTCACTTTCTTACAGGGATGTCTCCAGAAAGAACCCGTCCGATAACATCCATGTAGCTTTTTTTCTCTGAGTCTGTTTCCAGGGAACCCCATCTAAGATATTTTTACATCAAAATATTATGAGGGAATATCTCTGAGTGATGAAATTCCTGGATTTTCCAAATTCTCTATGATGAGTCTGTATTACTCCTTTTAAATGAATAAAATGACATTGTTTTAAAAGAGGCAGTCTCCTCCCTGGAGTGTGGAACTTAATTAAGCCCATGAATTTCAATGCACAGATTTTATTTTTCTTCATCTCAGACTTGGATTATCTTTTAAAATATATAGTTTTTATCGTATATTAACACATATATGTGGAATCTAGAAAAATGGCACAGATTAACTGGTTTGCAAGGCAGAAATAGAGACAGATGTAGAGAACAAATGTATGGACACCAAGGGGGGGGGGAAGCAGTTGGGGGACAGGTGTGGGATGAATTGGGAGATTGGGATTGACATGTATACACTAATATGTATAGTGTAGAGATGATAGATAACTAATAAAAAAAGATATGAAAAAAATTTTTAATATGTAGATATTTAAATGATATCATTAGTAAGTAATGAGCTTAGATTAAATACCTAGGCACACACTTTGTGGTTGCTTTTTATAACATCTTTATTGGAGTATAATTGCTTTACAATGGTGTGTTAGTTTCTGCTTTATAACAAAGTGAATCAGCTATACGTAAACATATATCCCCATATCCCCTCCCTCTTGCGTCTCCCTCCCACCCTCCCTATCCCACCCCTCTAGGTGGTCACAAAGCACAGAGCTGATCTCCCTGTGCTATGCGGCTGATTCCCAGTAGCTACCTATTTTACATTTGGTAGTGTATTTATGTCCATGCCACTCTCTCACTTTGTCCCAGCTTAACCTTCCCTCTCCCTATGTCCTCAAGTCCATTCTCTACATCTGCATCCTTATTCCCGTCCTTAGGCACACACTTTGGAGTATATAGTGCCTCAACCTGGCCAACAAGGAGGTTGACCTATATATCCCAAGGATGCTGCTGTGGCTTAAAATGTATCTCCTTTCTCTTGAAGAACGCCTTCATATATTGTGCTATTTACTAGTCACACAGAAGAATCAGCCTCACTGCTTTATATAAGTACATTCGTGTTTTATTTTTATTAATCTTGTCCATCTGCCCACTCACCTCACTATGCACTCAGATTTGGTTCTGAATACCAATGAAAGGCTTAAAAGATGCAATTCTTCCTCAAAGGATTAAGATTTTTTTTTTTCATTGAGGATATTCAGAAGAATGTGCCGGAGACTCTGATGGCAGTTTCAAAAGAGGAGGCCTTAAAAAATCTTGAGTGATGATACATCCTTGGAATAAGTGCTCAGCCATCTAGATTAGCTCCTTGGAGAGGAGAGTGCTTTGAATGAATCCGCTTTGGGTGTTAATCCTCCAGATAACTTTTAAGAGTCACTTTTACGTTCAATGTAATCCTTTAGTTCTAATACCAGACGTTGTCTATCAACAGCTTCGGTTAAAAGATAATAGTAAAACTTTAGAGGTAACCTTTTGAGTCAGACTTTGTACTTGTAGGCACAGTACATCTCCTCCTATGGATGAATGCCAAACTGTTATAATGAGGCCAAAAAAGCCATCAAGATCCATAGAAACTGAAGAGAAAGAAAGAAAGAAAGAAAGAAAGAGAGAAAGAAAGAAGGAAGGAAGGAAGGAAGGAAGGAAAGAAAGAAAGAAAGAAAGAAAGAGAAAGAAAGAGAGAAAGAAAGAAGGAAGGAAGGAAGGAAGGAAAGAAAGAAAGAAAGAAAGAAAGAAAGAAAGAAAGAAAGAAAGAAAGAAAGAAAGAAAAAGAAAGAAAGAGAGAAAGAAAGAAGGAAGGAAGGAAGGAAGGAAAGAAAGAAAGAAAGAAAGAAAAGTAAAAAAGAAAGAAAGAGGGAGGGAGGGAGGAAAGGAAGGAAGGAAGGAGGAGGGAGGGAGGGAAGGAAGAAAGAAAGAGAGGAAGGGAGGGAGGAAGGAAGGAAGAAAGCAAGCAAGCAAGCTTGTGGAAAACTTCCAGCCAAACAGTACATACTACCCTCGAATAAGCATTACTATAACAACTGATAAATGGGGAAAGAACAGGGCAAAGCTTTGGGCTTTACATTTTTTTGTATCATCAGTTTTACTCTCATGAAAATGTACAATGTTCTTGCATCAGTAGGAATCAGGGTTTTTTTCCCACCAGAAATGGCAAGTACAGCCCAAAGTAATATAGGCTAACCAGGCAAAAGACTTTCCATATTGAGAGAGGAGACCCTACGTGGAGTCTAGGAAAATAGCTTGTTTTTAAAATGATAGTCTTTCTAGTGATCTCAATTCTGGGAGTCTATCGCAAGAAAATAATCAGAAATGTAGGAAAATCTTCATGCACAAAGATGTTATCACAGTGCTATTATTATTTATAATAACAATGGAAATTTGCTAAATGCTTAATACTAGGGAAATGGTTGAGTAAACTGCTATATTTAATATTTCTGAAGACTTTACAATAATAAGGAAAAGTAGTCATAGTGTTGAACGAACAAAGCAGGATATACGGGTTTATGTCAGATGCAAAGTAAACTGCATGAAAAATATACACAACTGAAGTAAGCAGTAAACATCGACTTGAAGAAGAAACAACAAAATGTCACCAGTGAGTGGCTGTCTTAGGATAGAGAGGTGACACATGATTTTTTTCCTTTCTCTAACTTCGCTGCATGTTACTGATTATAATGGGACAAAATTATAAACTTTATAACAATAGAAAGAAGAGAAGGAGAGGGGAAGAAAGTAATTATTCCTCCACCCTGGCTTCTGAGGCAGTTAGAGAAACAAACTCTGAGGCCTCATTGAAATCAGGCGCCAGGCGGCTAAGACAGAGAGCAGAAAATCAGCAATGTAAGAAATGGACCTAAGAGAACACGTTAAAATAAAGGTAAAAGGGTAACCACAGTGAGAACTTGCATTAGGATAATATTTTGAAATGTTAGCCCATGTGATTTTCTTGGTTTTTTCCCAGACTTTTCTTCTATTCAGTCAGCTGTGTATTGTGAGACACTTGCTCAGAAAGTAGGAAAAAAATCACACATCTGTTCTTCGCTTGAGTTTTAGAGCCCAAAGCCTCCACGGAGCTGGAAGAGTTTGGGGCATGAAGTGAGAGAAGCTTGCTGGCCCTCAAGGCTAGAAAGCATTGCCCAGACTAGGATGAAAGGGGAGTTGGAACAGAAGCTAAGAGAGCTGAGACTCCGGTGGGTCCCCAACGGCAGGTCCCACAGCCCAGCCACCTCCCCTAGTTGTGCAGGAATGCGTAAGGAAATGCCACAAAGTCCACACAGGCTCGAGGGCATCTGTGTTCTTTTCCCAGGTAGAGCCAGGAAGGTTTCAAGGTGCCAGAAGAGGAAAGGTGACGTGGCAGGTATACACAGCCCCAAGCAGCTGCTGGGTTTCCTCACTCTGAAGTGATAGAGAAGTTGGATTCCTGCAGGTCTAAGAGAAGCTTGGGAGGAGTGAAGTCTACCCAGTACCCACCACTTAGCAGGATGCGAAGGGACAGGATACTCAGAATACCTCTGGAGCTCTCTCGTGCTCCAGAGAGCCCACTGAGTGGCCCAGGGCCTTAGCGGCCTCAAAGAGTTTCTGTGTCCAGGGAGGTGTGGGCCAAGCCCTCCTGAGCCAGCAGAAAGAGCCATCTAGCTCTTAAAGGGCCCTGAGATGAGAACGAAAAGGAGCCAGCAATGATCAGTGTGGCCTGATGACCAGGTTCAGACAGAATGGTCATCTCGGTGGCTGCCAGCGCAGAGAGAAAATCATGCTCAGCAAATGCACTGCCCCCAATCTAGATGGTGGCAAGATGTCAACCCCCAAGAAATGCAGTGTAATCATGGGCAGGGGGGCTGCTGAAATGAATGAAATTTAATTTCTAATACCCAAAGGAATAAGAGCTCAAATGAGAAAGTAGCTATTTCATTGACACCAAAAAGCCATCGATTGTAAAATGCATCATTAACTTCTGTGTCATGAAGAAAGAAAGATGCCAATTAATCTGTGAAAGGATGGTTTCTCATCACTTAGAATTTTTATTTTATACTTGCTGAAAAAGCTCTTCTAGATTTGTTGGGACATAGACTTTTATTATGCACCATGCTTGTGTATATATAAAAAAGAAAATAAATTAGTTAAGAAATTCCTGAAATGATCTTTGCGTTCAGCATCTAACTCTTCTGAATCAATAGGCATATTTTTCTGCACAATATTGTTCTCTGTGTTGATGATGGAACATTTCTTACAAATGCCCCTACTATTGGCTCCAGGTTTTCTTCAAGATGTTGCCACCCATTCTAAAATGTGTAATGTGGGTGCATTCTTGCTTGGCACGTACTAACAGGCAATGCCTTTTTATACAACTCAGTAACAAAATATATCACAGTTTCATAAGCTTGCAGTAATCTACCTCCATTACCCTGTATGAGGTTGTTGCTTTACAGTGATTCCTCAAACATATAATTTTCTTTACTGATATCATATTTATACCCCACTGCTCTGTTTCCAAACCTTTCCATTAACTCTAACTTTTCATTTCAATACTGAAATTTAGGATGATCTTTTTGAAAAATTTCCAAAGAGCAGCTAAACTCAACTTGGGTAATACCAACAGTGCATATAATTCAACTGAAGGGACAATAATACAAATACCTATGACTAAGTTCAAACATGCACAGGTCAGCACTGTCACCTGGCCAACAGTGATTCAAAGATGCCATCAGTTATAAGATCCTGATTTCAGGGCTTCCCTGGTGGCGCAGTGGTTGGGAGTCCGCCTGCCGTAGCAGAGGACACAGGTTCGTGCCCCGGTCCGGGAAGATCCCACGTGCCGTGGAGCAGCTGGGCCCGTGAGCCATGAGTCTGTGTCTGTGCATCCGGAGCCTGTGCTCCGCAACGGGAGAGGCCACAACAGTGAGAGGCCCGCGTACCGCAAAAAAAAAAAAAAAAAAAAATCCTGATTTCAGAGTTGTTAACATATGAAAAGCATATATTAGAATTAATGAAGTATGCTTGTAAAATCAAGGTTTGCCCATTACACAGATGCAAGGCCCTCCCATCACAGCACTGGGAGATTACACTTGCAGTTTCAAAGCACCCAGCTAAGAATACACAAGCAGGCTGGCCGCAGGGTAAGGTCCAAAGTCCTTAATGTAATGCGGGCTTCTGCTATCTGGCAGGAATTGGTTAAGCAGGAACAGCACCCCTGAACTTCTGGCCTGAAGAGGAAGGTTTTATGGTTTCACAGAGGAAGTGTCACAGCATCCATTTTTCTGTACCTTCAAATCCATTTTCAGCCTGGCCCTTAATCAGGCAGTGAATCTTCCTGATAAAGAGCAGATTATAACCTTCCCTTCATGGTATGACTGGAGTGCAGTATACAAAAGAAAACAAAACAAACAAAGTGACGGGTAACGGGAGTAAAAGGGAGCATAGACATGTGTTTAACAGCTTGGCCTTGGAGTTCAACTGACATGGGTTTGAGGTCTGCTCTTATTTATTGTATTATAAGTCACTTAACCTGTGTGTGGCAGAGATTAGCCAGATACTTCACTAAAATCATTTCCTCTTCTTCCTGGGCATATAACAAGACCACACAGCCCAGCCCCCGTGCATTTAGATGGGACCATGCAATTGATTTCTGGCCAATGGAATTTAAGCAAAAGGAATATACCATTTCTAGGCCTGACATCAAAGCCCTTCTATTCCCCTCTCCTTTCTCTTATCAATTGCCACCAGATTCAGGGGACCTACGAGAGGATTCTGACGCCCTAGAGGATAGTGGCACCTCTGTATGGAAGGATCCTGAATCCCCGAATAGCTGTGTGGAGTAGACACCCTTGACCGCCAAACTACATGGACAGTAACGTGAGCAAAACATCAGGCTTTGCGTGTCATAGCAGCTATTCCACTCTATTTAATACATGCTGTCTTCCTCCGTGTCCTCTTGCATGACAGAGATTAAATTAGTTACTTAAAGGAGTTGGTACAATCCTGCTACACAGTAAATACTAAGTAAATTGTGACTATGTTATTATTGTTGGGATCGTACAGGCAGGAGGCTTTCTTGCAGCCTATAGTAGAGGGAAGTAAAACTTCTATAAATATCAACTGATACAGACTGTATTTAAAGTGAAATTTGAGCAATCACATTTTCAGAGACTGAGAATAATCTGCAAATAGTAATAAAGATCCTGAAACGAGGAAGTGACAGATTCCGAGCAGGCATTGCAGGTCAAGGACCAGTGTCAGACTCAGAAGGAGGGCAGCAGGAGATGGGAGAAGAGGAATCTGGATCAGGTCGGAACAGAAACTGCTCCCCTGAGCCACACTGGGCCATGGTTCTCAGCAGCATCTCAGGGAGGAGGAAGTGGCCATGGTCATCAAGATTCTACCCCTGAATACATAATGATTGCATGATTCCATCATCCTCATTTGATTCCCTTATTGTTTCCATGATGTCCTCAGGTAGCAGACCCCACCAGGCACAGCTACCGGGACACTCCCCCACCTGCACTTTGAAGTCAGTTCTGGTAAGTAACGTGGCTTCTCCCTGTCCAACAAGATTTATTTCCAGCTGTGTGTGTGCAGTGCATTCTACTGGCCTTTGAGACTTTCTCCAGTTACTCAGTCTTGTCATTTGTTCATTCACTCATTCATTCAAGGAACATTGATTGAGCACCTGCCATGTGGCAGGCACGGTGCCAGCTACTAGATATACAGCAATAGCAAAACGAATACATGTCCAATTACATATGTAGAAAAAGTACTCTGAACATGAATAAAAGGAAATCACTAGGTTCTGATGGGGAAGAACAAGAGGGACTCCATTTAGAGAGATCACCCAGGAAAACCTGCCCGAGGAGATGATAATTAAATCAATGTGGTACCTGTACCCACCTCCCCTATAGACTGTAAACGTCCTCGAGACAGGGATTCCCACAGCCCTTGGCAATGTCCCCATGCATAATAGGTGCTCATTAAATTTATAAATGAGCTTTTTCCTCTTCTAGAGAGCATCAGCCCCAATCTGAGTTTTTGACCTTCTCTTCACCCTTCTCCTGCTGCCCATCTATTGCTTTCTGTTCATCAGCAGAGCAAGCTTCAAGGAGATGCCCATATTTTTCTAGGTTCTTTTGTAAGACTTGCCCCCGGGCAGACAAGCCTGATCTCTGTGGTATCCATAAAGCTACAGGATGTTGGGAATAGTCTTGATAACTGCCATTGCTCGGACCCCAGTCTTTGACGGTGGCTCAGGCACCCAGGATGGCTTTCAGGACTGTCTCCTCTTTAGGAGCGCTGTCTATGGCTTAGTCTCTCTTTATCCACTCTCTTAAAATATAGAAATACAACCGTCAGAGTCATGATTAAAGGGAAAAATCAAACAGTAATAGTGCTCCAGAGACACTGAGAGTATTATGAAAAGGAAGTGTTTAAGTGGAAAATACTCAGCTTTGGAAATAAAACTGTAGGCATCTGAACTTAAGTATGGAACCCAGTTAAAAGATGTGAGAAATGGTAAGAAGCTCTTTTGCCATTGAGTCAAGTCTCTGGCAAATGATCCTTGATGAATCCAAATTTGCACAGGGATTAGAAACTTTCCATGCGCTTGTATTTCATCAGCTGCTTTGAGTTACTTTTAAAGAAATGCATTTTTAATGAGAAATTTTTGACAGAGAATGCAGTGCAGATGTAATTCTTTGGAACAATTATTTCCTTTGTTGGTGCTTTTTTCCCCCACAGTACCCACTTGCAATTAAATAAAACAGTAATTAAAACTCTAAATTCACTCAGCATTACTGTCCCATCGGTCACCTTCAGGGATCCTTCAAATGTCATTGTGGAAAGAATGTCTTATCGGAAATGAAATGTGCTAAGACAGAAGGCCTTAGATTTTTCTAGTTTGGAGTCATAAATATACAGCAACATTTTAAGGGATTTGAAAATTATCAGTGAAATAAAAATCCAAGGCTACAGACCATAGGATAGCTTAACTCTCTTAGAAAAAAAATGACTTTTTTTTGACATTTTTATACAAATTACATACACATTGAAGAATTTAGTGACATATAAGTTACAGGCATAGACCCACACACTCCCCCCAGTGCAGACATGAAACATTCAGTCTAATTTAGCCATGACATAAGTGTATCTTTCTGAGTCTTTCCCTAAGACAGGGTGTGCTCAAAATTGTTGTTAACTCATCAAATGAGTCTTTGAACCTTCTTAAAGTGATTTAAGAATGGCCTTCCCTCCCATTATTTCCTCCTCTTCCCCATCTCCCCTACTCCTTCTCCTCTGGAATCTCCCACTTTCCTAAAAGGCACCATTGTCCTTCCAACAGCAAACACAAGCAACTTCCAAGAGCAACTCAGACTGCTTCTTTTCATGGCCCATCTGAGCCATTGGTCTGTAATATTTTTCTCATCCTCTCCCTTCTTATTTTCTTTTTATTAAAACTACATTATTCTCTTATTATCTTTAATCTTTAATCATTTATCTTATTATCTTTATCTCTTATTATCTTTAACCAGATCTCCTGACTTTCACTTCCTCCTCACACCAATCCTCACAACCATTGCTTCCAAGTTAATATTCCTAAGAGCAGCTGCTGAATGACTCTCCTGTTAATGAAACTCTAATGCTCACTTTGCCTGCCTAGGGCACATTGCAGGATTTAGTGTCCATTTACCTTCCTGGTACAACATGCATCTTCCCCTTTCATGTACACTTAGCACCCAGGCTAATTGACTTGTCCTTAGTTTTCTGTATACATAACATACTTGACCCTCTCCACATCTTCAATCATGCTATTTTCTCCACGAAATAGCATTCATCTGCATGTCCAAATCTTACCCACCCTTCGAATCCCAATTCGAGAAAAGCTGCACCACGAATTGGGCCTTGAAGGATAACTGCAGGCCCCACAGGAATCCTAGAGCATTCAGAAAATTCCTGGCACTGACTTCTATCACATTCAAGCCTTCTCTTTCTCCACTGAGTTGAAATTAGAATTATTTTCCTAATATGCCCTCTCAATACAATTAATTCTTATCTTTTTTTATTCTGCTCTCTGTTTACCAAAGAATAGAGTGGCATTGTCACCATGAACAGTTCTGGGGGTATAAGTGGTGGAGGTGGGTACACAGTCTGCCCAGCATCATTTGTAAATAGTCATGCATGATATGAAAGCATTAGATGAAACCGCCTTAAGGGCCTAGAAAATCGCCAGGCCTCGTGGGCAAGAGTGTGGAGAGATCTCAGCCCAGGCAGTAAACCTTGATCCTCAAGGTCTGGACATTCTCAGCCTGCACCAAAAAATTCACTCTCCAATCCTACAAGTTTCCTAGGAGGTGGGCAAATTAGGAGCAACTGTTTAGGGATAAAGATAGAGTTTTAAAGGTTCTACTGCCTGCCTAAATGTAGACTTCCCACATTGTCAGGGTTTTGGGCCAGGTCTTTCGATTGCAATAATCCTATAGCTGATGCATATAAAGGATGAGTATTATAAGAATACATGGAGATCTCATAGAAACCCAAGAACAGGAAACTACATAGCACATCCTGTACCTCATGAGAAACAGAGCTGGGAACCATAAGGAACCAAGGTCACTTTATTTCTTGGGACTTACCTGCTTTTCCCAGCACATCTGTTCTTTGCTTCTCTTTTTGCCATCCATTGTCCTCTGTTTGCTCAGAGTCTTTTCTCTCTCATCATTTTAACTTGTACTTGGCTTCTTAAGACCTCTCTTGTCCCAGCTTGACCTGTGATCTTCATGTCCATCCCTAACTGGCTCAGTCTCTCAGTGCCCCAATTCTACCTTACTGAGAGGGCAATGTGATTCACCCAAAAACACTTTGAGCAAGGTCACTGGCTAGCCTAAGTCAGATACCACTAACCTGCTATGTATTTATGTGATAGGGCAGTGGTAATGGGGACTAAGCACATAATAGCTCTTACCACTTCCTGTGAGAAGCTTCTCCTCTTAGAATGGAGTTGTGATTAAAGCAGGGAATGAGCCCCTTCAATTGGTAAAGGTCTGCAGTCTAAGGGTCATATTAAAGTTTCCTAGATTTCCCTTCATTGAGCATGTTTTTGGGGTGTGAGACACCCTGAATACTCTCTCACAATTTGGAAACCTAGCCTACAGGCTCATCACTAAGGCCTGTTGTCTTACCTTGTAGTTCAATGCTAAGAAAGGCCTTTACAATGACACACTCATGGGAAAATGAGTCACCTTCCATGACTCTGTGGAATACTTAAAAAAATCTCCCCCACAGGTAATTCATTAACCTTGTATTTAGTTAGAAAGGTCCAGGATGTAGCTTCAGGAAATCCTTGTGAGCACAAGTGATAATTGGGCACATTTTCCGAACAGTGTTCATAAGAAAAGCATTTATACATAGACATGGGAAATCCTGAGACTTAGTTCTAAAAGTTTAGCATTAACAAAAATTGTCAAATATGAAGTATTTCAGAATCAAATCCCCTACTCAAAAATAAAATGGGAAGGGGGACAGAAGCTACATTGGAGTGAATCTTAGTGAACTCGGCCCCTGCATCCCCTTTGGGTGTGTTGAACGGCAAAGAGAAAACCTGTGACATCTGTGCCTGGTTATTTAGTTTGTAAAGAGCCAGGGTCATGCGTTCTATCTTGTTCCCCAGTTGGTTTCATCTTGTTCAATGGCCGCAGCATGTACCTGGCAGCCTGGCCAGGAAGCTGACTCTGCAGGCCCTTGTTCTTTGGGGCTTTAGAGTGTTGGAGAGTGATGAAAATTTATTGCCATGACTGAAAAAAACCAACATGAAAAGCACCTTCAATCCATCTGTCTTGCCATCTTCACTGGCAGGAGACACCCCTTCACTTGTTAGGGTCTTGCTGTTCATCCTGTTCTGCAATGACAATAGGAGAACAATAAAAGAAAATCAAGGAAAAAAGAATGTCAGTGACCTCCCTCAATTAGAAGTACTTTTTTCATTAAGTCAAAGGGGAAAAGATTGACCTTCTGAATAAGTCAAAAGGAATTTGATAAAAATTCAACATTGATACCTAATTTTTAAAAAATTGCTTAGTTAACCTAGAAATAGAGGGAAGAAAGAGATATAACCTAAACAAAATAAAGAATATCTGTATAGGGACTTCCCTGGAGGCGCAGTGGTTAAAGAATCTGCCCACCAATGCAGGGAACACGGGTTCGAGCCCTGGTCAGGGAAGATCCCACATGCTGTGGAACAACTAAGCCCGTGCACCACAACTATGTGACCTGTGCTCTAGAGCCCACGAGCCACAACTACTGAGCCCATGAGCCACAACTACTGAAGCCTAGAGCCCATGCTCTGCAACAAGAGAAGCCACCGCAATAAGAAGCCCGCGCACCGCAACGAAGAGTAGCCCCCGCTCACCACAACTAGAGAAAGCCCATGCGCAGCAACGAAGATCCAACACAGCCAAAGATAAATAAATAAATAAATAAATAAATTTTTTTAAAAAAAGGATATCTGTACAAAACCAACAGCAAATACTATATACATGGTGCGGGAGTGAGTCCCATTAACATCAGAAATAAGAAAAAGATGCCCTCTCTAATCATGAGCATTTAACATGGTCTGGAATTTCTAGTTAGTGAAATAAAACAATGAAAAGAAAAGTAAGACGTATATTTTGGTAAGGAGATAAAATTGTTGTTTGCATATAATATTATTGTTTATCTAAAAAATTAAAACCAATAAATAAAGCAACTATCAATCTTAAAGAGAATTTAATAGGGCAGAAAGTTACAAAATAGGCATAATTTTTCCCCCTAAATACAGCAGCAACAATATTGGAATTGGATCAAGAATACAGATGACTGTTGACCCCCCCTCACAAATTTTTTTAATAAAACAAGGATAAACCCGATGAGTACTGAAAAATCGGGGCAACTCATCAGTGACTAGAGAAATCGTGAGTAATTCTTTGAAAATAAAAACATAAGATAAAATACTGTAAATAGTAGAACAGAACACATGAACCTCAACTAAGATTGAATAAACACAAATTGCAGAGGTGGTCTTGGATCAACCAATATGTGGTTAATTGATAGGCAAATTTCACTTATGAACTGATACAAAGAGAGTATCTGAAAGTTGAATCCAGCAGAATATTAATAGCATAACATGTTATGACCAAGTAGAATGTATTCTATGTTCTATGTAGAATATATTCATGAAATTCACTACAATAACAGATCAAAGGAAAAAAATACATGCAGTTTAATATATTTTAAAAAGCATTTGTTAAATTTCAATACATATTCCAATTTAAAAAGAAAAAAAAAGCCCGGAAAAGAAATAAAAGGAAATTTATTTAGCTTAAAGTTTAGACAAGTATATAGCAGAGCCTATAGAAAGCACTATATTAATGCAGAAAGAAACATTGAAATAATTCCCATTAAATCAAAAAAGATCAGAAAACATGCTATCACTGCAATTATTAAATATTTTACTAACAGTATTAACAAATTAAACAAGATAGGAAATTTTTAAAAGAAACATACATATGGAAAAGGAAAAGACATATAATCATTATTTGCAGATAATATGATTGTCTACATAGAACCCAAGGGAATAAACTAAAAAATTTCCAGAACTTATATGAGGGTAGATACGGCTAGTACAAGATCAGCACACAAAATTTATCACAATCTGTAATAATCAGTTAGAAAGTTAAAAGAAAAAAAGACACCATCATAACAGCAACACACGAAAAACCCAACAAGAAACATTCAACAACAGTATGAATAGGATAAACAAAACCTAAATAAGTGGAGATATACCATTGATTTAAATGCAAATATACAGGGTTTTTTTTTTTGTTTTTTTTTTTTTTTTTGTGGTACGTGGGCCTCTCACTGTTGTGGCCTCTCCCGTTGCGGAGCACAGGCTCCGGACACACAGGCTCAGCGGCCATGGCTCACGGGCCCAGCCGCTCTGCGGCATGTGGGATCCTCCCGGACCAGGGCACGAACCCGTGTCCCCTGCATCGGCAGGCGGACTCTCAACCACTGCGCCACCAGGGGAGCCCAGCAGGGTTTTTTTTTAAGTTAATTAAAATTCCAACAAAATCTTTTCTGGAACTGACAAACTGATTCCAAATTTTATATGAAGGAAAATGAATGAGAGAAGCCAAGGCATTTTTAAAACAACAGTGAGGGATAACTTGACAAACACTAAAAAGCTAAGGTAAGATGTGTTAGTATTAGCTAGTGAATAGAGAGATGGCTCACTGAAGCAAAAAATTCAAAAATGCTGTGTATGAGGGAATTTAAAATATTATAAAGGCAGCATTTCAGATCAGCGGGGAAAGGATAGTCATGATATTGTGAAAAATGTATATTCATTAGATTGCTACCTCTTGCCATGCTAAAAACAAATTCCAGATAGATTATTAAAAAATACAGTATTTTAAAATAAAATTTAAGTTTAGAAAACAGAAAGTATCTTTTTATAATATTATGACAGAAAACCCAGAAGCCAAAACCAATGGCATTTGACTGTATAAAAATTTTAAACTTGTATAGTACTAATAGACCACATAAAAATGTGAAAAGACATTCAAAAGACTGAGAGACCATAAAACCAAAAATGAATTACTACTCAAAATTCAGAAAAGCAATTACAAATAAGTAAGGAAAAGACAAACAACTCACTTGAAAATAAGAAAAAGATTAGAACAAGCAGTCACATAAGAAGAAATACAAACATATGAGATTTGCTCAACTACACTAGGCATCACAACAATGAAACCCAAAACAATAAAAACATAATTATTTTCCCTCAGATAGAAAGAATTAAAAAGATTAATAACATCCAATATCAGCAAAACTGTAAAGAAACCTTATTATTGGAAGTAAAATTTAAAAACCATGACAAAATCCTTTTGCAGAGCAATTTGCAAACATGACTAGCATTTCCACAATTGTAAAAACACAAAGAAGCTTGAATAAAGATATTAATTGAAGTATTCTTTAAATCGTAGTGCATCAGTTCAGTAGACTCGAGTCTGCTGACTTCACAGGCACTGTTCTTTTCTGTTCCTCACAGCTAAAAATGGAGTTCATAGAAGGCCAGGGCATTGATTTTTCAGCTTCCATTGCTGAGAGTCCAGATCTAAGAGGCACAGAAAACAGCAAGAGCAGAACTCACCACCTGCCCCATTGCCCAGACTCATTACCCAGGTTGAATATTCCAGGGGTCAGATCAGAGAGCCTGTGTCAACCAGCTGGCCCCAACATAAACACTACGATGAGCAGGTAGAGCTGTCGGTCCTACTTCCAGTGGATGGAAAGAAACTGGAAAGTGAAGATCTGCACTATCTAATGAAATTCCTGGCTGTGGGTCAACTCAGTTTAACAAGTATTTACCTAGACACTACATGGGGTTAGGCACTGGGGACATATGGATGAGTAAGACACAATTTTTGACCTCTAGGAATTTATATCTTTGTTTTTGTTTTCTACTCCAGATTCTTAGTTATCATTATGATTCCCTGGGCAAAAGCTAGTGACCCTAAACCAGTGGTTCTCAAAGTGAGGTCCTGGGACCTCAGCAGCAGTAGCATCTCCTAGAAACTTATTAGAAACACAGATTCTCAGGTTCCACTCCAAACCTCCTCAATCAAAATCTCTGGGGGTGGGGTCCTTCCAGTGATTCTGATGTACACATAAGTTTCAGAACCATTACTCTATATTAAGCACTAAACAATGCCCAGATTATTTTCCTTGTAAAACTTTTGCATAAGATCACTAGTGAATACAAAAGCAACCACTGTATAATTTGGATAAGCTATCTGATTATAAAATGGTGACTCAGGGCTCCCCTGGTGGTGCAGTGGTTGAGAGTCCGCCTGCCGATGCAGGGGACACGGGTTCGTGCCCCGGTCCAGGAAGATCCCACATGCCGTGGAGCGGCTGGGCCCATGAGCCATGGCCGCTGAGCCTGCGCGTCCGGAGCCTGTGCTCCGCAACGGGAGAGGCCACAACAGTGAGAGGCCCACGTACGGCAAAAAAAAAATAAAAAAAAGAAAATGGTGGCACATATTTTGCACATATGATTTCTGGTAACATCCCATTATCATAGAGTTATCCTATATAGAATGTTCCTGTAGCAGAAACATATATTCATTTACTGCTAGATCAATACATGGTTATTTTTTTGATCTCCTATGATTTATCTGACACTGTAGATGTTGCAATGAACAATTTCATGCATATAGCATTTTTTTTCCTGATTAATTCCATGGGATAAATGTTCAGGCATGGGATAACTGTGTGGGGAAGAAAAGAATAGGAACATCTTTATACATGTTGCCATGCTGCTTTCCAAATGGGTTTGTCCTCAAATGATACCAGCTGTCCTGTGAATGTAAGTTTCATCACCGTCTTCGGGCATAATCATTGCATTTTTGTGTGTAGATTTTTCCCATGTGTTTCTTTAATATTCACATTGCCTCCTGTGTGACTCATCTGTGGATTATTTCTTGGTTATCAGAGATATTGCTTTAAAAAATACTCACTTAAGAAGTTCTTACTGGAGTCAGGAAATAGAATTGTGTTCCAGGTATGTTCCAAATATATCAGAGTGTAGAATTAAGCATCTAAATGATTAGGAATCCTTCATCTGAGCCATTGATAGAGATTCAATAGAAGTACTTTTTGAGTTTTCTCAGGGCTGCTGTTACTCATATGGAGTACTATGTATTAGGAAAAAAAAAAAAAAAAGGTGTCCTTCTTAGGGTTGTAGTACATTCCCTGGCCCTGGGCATGAGCCTTGATGAACAGAGGGTTTCAGTCTCCATTGGCTCCCTAGCCCAGGCACACTTGAACAGTGAATAATCTGTTTGACCTTATCCTACCACCCTGAGCCTGTCACTTTGAGTTCCTATGTGAAACTCTTGATTTTCTGAAAACCAGACCGAGGTAGGAGGGATCCTGCCATTGCCTCATTTCTATGGCCTCAGCTTCTTCTGGGTGGCTTCAGGTTTGAGAAGTGGCCCCACCACTTCTAGTTGTCTTTTCTGTGGTTTGGAAGGAAGCCCTGTGCTTAAGCAGGTTGGACACACTAATGAGGACCCAGAAGTTGGAGGGCATCTCCTACCACGGCTCTTGAAAGGAAGTGCTGTGTGTGTCACTGTTTCCATTAGTGAGAAGGGAGAGCATATTGCAAAGGCCATTCCGGTATAGTCAAAGGAGTTCTCCTTCCCGTCAACTGTGGCATGTTCAGAGAACTTTCCATCTCTATCTTGCTTCGCCCCTGACCACTGACATCTACTAACCGTCCTTATTCTTCCAGATGTTGACGTTCATTTGTACCCTCAGCCCAATGTGCACAAGCCTTCCCTATCTTAAAAGAAATATCCGTTCCTCCACTCAACACATCCTCCAGCTACTGCTCTTTCTCCTTCTTTGGACAAATGAATTTCTAAAGGAATCCTATACAATAGTCTCTACTTCTTCACCTCCCATTCACTATCAGCCACCAACCCAATAATTCCTCTAGAACTGTTCTCACCAAGGCTACTAGCTTAACTCTTTTAGTCCTTGTGGAATTTCTTGGTTTGTAACATTTATGAAAATTAATAAAATCACTTTCAAGGACTATATTTACCATTTAATTGCATTAGGCCATGAGTCTTTCAAGAAGAAGTCCTATTTGGAAATCCTTTCATGCCTTGAGAGGATAAATAAAAAGAAAAATATCACCTTTGCCACCTCCAAGTCTCACAAGCAGGAAGGTCTCTAAAATCTGGACACAACAATAAGTTATCTTTTGTGCAAACAAAAGAAAGGATATAAAGGAAAAAAAGTGTTAGAGAAAAATGGGGTACCCCAAAATATATTGCTTCTCTGCTGACTTCAACTGAAAGAGAACAACAGTTCACTGTTGGGAATGTACAGATGTTTGACCACAGGAGAAGTCCAGGCAGAGACAGCACTAAGGAATGATGGTTTCTATGTTGTGATATCAAAGTTTTCAAATTTGACTACTCAGTGTTTAAATTAAAAAATAGTAATAATAATTACATTTAAAAATAAGAATTCAAATTCATTTTTATATGCCAGAATTCCATTCTGTGATAGTGTATTAGTTTTGGCCAAATACTGATCTTAACACTAGGTCAGTCAGCAAAACTGTCTATTAATAAGCCCTCTTCTTCTGATGACTCCTTCAACATTGATGATGTCTCTATGAGAAATACAGGGAGGAAAGAGACATGTAAATAACACTGCAGTCATCAAAAAGCAGACTGTGGTACAGTACAAATAACCTATTTTCCTCAACTAGTAAATGTAATCCTTAATAAAAAAATTTAAAACAGAAGGGTGAACCGACCCACAAATTGAGACCTAATTGTTATATCAACCAATTGCAATATACAGACCTTAGTAGGCTCATGACTCAAATAAATAAATTATAAAATAAATAAATATATATGTATATTGACATAAATATACAAAAAAATCAAGTAAATTTGAATGCTGACTAGATATTGGATTTTATTAAGAAGGTATCGTTAATTTTTTTAGGTGTGAAAATAGTAAGAGGCTTTATTTTTTTAGAGATATCTATGGAAATATTTTTTAAGAAAATGATAAAATGTTGAGGATTTATTTCAAAATAATCCAGGCAGGGGGAATGGGATTAGAGCATGGAAGAAACGAGATTGGCTGTAAGTGCTATGGTACCCAGCCTCCAATATAACCCCAATGAACCCCACCTTGTGGTATTCATGCTCTTGTGTAATCTCCTACATGGAATAGGGTTGACCTGTGTTATCATAAGATGTTGTGGAAATGAAGGTGTCTGAAGAAGAGCTCACAAATATAGCTTCTGCCTTGCTATCTCTAAGATCACTCACTTTGGGAGAAGTCAGCTAACATGTTAGGAGGACACTTGGGCAACTCTGTGAAGAGATCCACATGAAGGGAATCCAGGGTCTGCTGCCAACAACCGGCACTAACTTGCCAGGCATGTGAGCGAACCAACTTGGAAGTAGATATTCAAACCCCAGTCAAGCCTTCAGATGACCACAGCTCCCATCTGAGCCACATCCACACAGTGAAGCCGCTCCTGGACATAGGACCCACTGAAATAATGTGCAATAATAAGTGTTTATTGTGTTAAGTTGCTAAGTTTGGGGGTAATTTGTTATGTACAAGAGATCACTAGTAAAAGTGAAATTATTGAAGTGTGGTGATGGGTGCACAAGGAGTTCATTACAGTCACTCTTCAGTATCTGTGGAGGACTGGTTCTAGCACCCCCTGCAGATACCAAAATCCATGGTGTAATATTTACATAGAACCTATGCACATCCTCCCATATACTTTAAATCATTTCTAGATCATTTATAATAACAGTGAAAATGCTATGCAAATAGTTGTAAATACAATCTTAATGCTATGTAAATAGTTACTGGCACATGGCAAGTTCAAGTTTTGCTTTTTGGAATTTTCTGGAATTTTTTTTTAATATTTTCCATCCATGGTTGGTTGAATCTGCAGATGCACAGCCTCAGGATTTGGAGTGTTGACTGTACACCATTCTCTCAATTTTATACATATTTGAAGTTTTATAATAACTTAAGGTCAATATTAAAAAACAAAACATTTCTGTTTCATAGAAGTCTATTATCTGTCCTCTCTCTACACTGTACTTTTACATTTAAATGAATGATTTCACACCTTTATCACCTCAGTCTCACAAATATTTATCTAAATTCCAGACTTCTGCACTAAGCCAGTTTCATATACCTAACACTTAGGACAAATCAAAATCTCTTTTTTTTAAAAACCAAACATCTCTTTCCCTCAAACCTGCTCCTCTTATGGTATGTTCCATCTTCATGAATGTCACCATTGTCACAAACCTAGGAATCATGCTGGACCTTGTCTCCACTCTCAACCACTTAGCCAACCACTTTCCAGGTCCTGCTTGCTCCGTGTCCTAAATAGCTGCTTATTATCACCCCATTCCCCCTTCTCTATCCCCTGTTCTTAGTTGAAACTTTCATTTTCTCACACCAAGATTTTATCTCACTCTGTATTATTAGCAGACTGAGTTATGGTAATAGATCCAAATACGCAATGACTCAACGTCACAAATGTTTATTTCTGGCTCACAGGACAGTCCGAGAGTGTGTTTCAAGATAGTAAGGAGGCCTGTAATGATGGCAGCAGCAGTATCTTCATGACTTGGTTTCCAAGGTCTCAACTGAGTCCACCAGTAAGAAGAAAAGCATAAAACCCAGTATACGTGAGGTTTTAACGGCCTGACCAAGAGGTAGCACAATTAACTTTTTGCACACATTTCACAGAATAAGGACACACAGCCACACTAACTGCAAAAGAGACTGAGAGATGTGGTCCGGCTGTGTAGCTAGGCAGAAGAAGCACATTTTGGAAAACAGCTCTTCTTCTTTGCCAGATATCTTTTATTTTTTCATCCTTCACCTTGCTACCAGGGCACTCCAACATGGAACTTAGATAATACTTGTTGAGTGGGGGAGTGAGGCAGTGAGTAAGCAAGAAGCTATTAAGAAGCTGTGAAGATTCTCCTCAAAATTCTCCAATGGCTCTCCATCCATTATAGGGTAAAAATTGTAACTTATCATTGCATCAAGGCCCCTACTGCTCTGCTTCTGATTATCTTCCAGCCTCATCTCACATCACTCATTCCTTCTCGCACTTGTATTCAACTAGATTGGACCATTTACCATTGCCCAAATTAGCCGTGCTCTCACATATGATATGTATACGTTTCTTCTCCTTTTACCACCCACAAATCTCCCACTCATCCCTCATGCCTCAATTCAAGAGTCATTTCCTCTTGGAAGCCTTCACCAGTACCCTACCTCCACTTCTGCGCCAGGCAGAATGAGAGGCTCGCTCCCGCTTTAGCTCTTTAGTTCCTTGCAGTGACCTCTACTGTGTGCTTGCACAACCTGCCTCTCCTCTAGGTAGTGAGTTAGCTAATGGGGAAAGCAGTGCGTGTGCTACTCACTCTCTTCCTATTAGTGATGGGGCAGCAACCATTTAGGCAGTTTTAACTTTCTCCATTTCAAATTCCACCAGCTTGTAGAAGTATAGCCAAAAATAAAAAGCAACACATAGAGAAAACATCAGAAAGGTAAATACAAAGTTTCCTCCTCCTTTTGGGTAAATGGCACCGCCATCACAATTACCCAAGCCATGTGCGTATGTCTGTATATATGTATGTACGCATATATAATCCAAGGGGGATTGCCTGATCTCTCCTCATCATTTACATTTAAATCACCAAATCCTATACAGCCTACATCCTTAATACCACCAAGTTCCCTTCCTCTCTGTGTGCTCCACCCTGGCAAGTTCAACCCTTCTCCCCAAGCTCTCCTCCTCCTTCCTCTCGTCCCTCTCTCACTCTACACCACCTTTTCACGCTGGTGCAGATTTGGGCAGGAACTTTCAATGACACTCTCGCCAGTCCTAGCTGATGCTAACTCTTGGTCCTAAGCACAAGGAGGTCCTGGTCAGATCTCAGACTTTTTCCAGCCTCAACCCCTGCACTGATGCATCAATTCCCAGTGCACTGATGCTCTAACTCCGCAGAGCTGTCGTCAGTCCTCGACTCTAACATACGTTTTTACCTGTCCAAGTCTTTTCACCTCTCTTTCAAAGTGCCCTTCCTCCCCTTCCACGCTCCCCCCCCCCAAACCCGGCCTTTTCCTACCATAAACTATTCATCATGAAGTGGCTCAAATAATATCATTTTTTGAAGCCCTCCCCACCACACAGAGGTTCGTACAACCTGTTCCCGTAGGATTTGCTTTCGAGAGCTACGTCAGCACTGATCTCATTGTAACCATTGTTTATGCATCTCTCTCCCAGTGCAACAGTGACCTCACTTGTCCCCTGCTCCACTCTATGCTGCAGAGAACTGCTTTCTCCAGGTTCCCTTTCCTCTAGCTCTGGATTGCTTTGGCCAGTGGAAGACACGTGTGAAATATTAGGAAGCTAGAAGCTGGGGGGAACCAGAATATTCCTCTCCCCTCCTCCTTAGCTTTCTGTGATGTTCCTGGAAATGTCTCTAGCTGCTCCCCACCAGTCAGGCCCCACCATGATTCTTGCCATGGTTCTAGCCCCCTCCACACAGTCCTCCTGGGCTCTGGCAACACTGCTCTCCCCGACCACACCCCACTACACCCCTCCACACCCATCCCTCCCGTCCCCCCTACCCCTGTGCCTCTGCCCTAGGGCAGTAGCAGTTTCCTACTCTTACTATTCCTTCACCATCCCCTTTGCCATCCCAGTTTTTCCCTGATCATGTAATCAATTCCCTCTAATTTAAAACGTATTGTGAGTCTGTTTTACTGAGTGGCTCTGACTCATATATACCACCTCTAAATCAAGGTCCTCCAAGCAGGAACCATGTATGCAACCACTGTTTAATACATGTTCATTTAAAGAATGAGCAGAGGGAATTCCCTGGCGGTCCAGTTGTTAGGATTCCATGCTTTCACTGCCCCGGGCCCGGGTGCAATCCCTGGTTGGGGAACTAAGATCCCACAAGTGACGCAGCGTGACCAAAGTGGGGAAGAAAACGAGTAAAGCCCTATTAAGCTATGTCTTAAATTAAGCAATAGTTATACACCTATAACTCAATATATTAGAGAAAAAGAAGGAACCATATCCCTAGACGTTTCAATCAGACAGGCCAAGAAGGAAGGGCCCCATGTAGGGCCCTCTACAGGAACAAGAACTGACCCTGACCCCCGGCCTTCTTCACTAAGATCAACCAGTATTCCATTAAAAAGTTTCAGCCACAAAGTGTGGCATTCTTTCCTTGTGGTTCACATTACCCAGAAGCCTCTGGTTTCCTGGAATTTGTATTGAGTAGCAGCTGTCAAAGATGATAATATTTGCCAACAATCCCTGTGGCACTACTTTACATTTTTCTGAAACAAAAAGGGGATTATTTTGTCCATATTTCTCATTTCTACAGGCTTTTGCATATATTGGTTCTTCCTCCTCTGGCATTAAATAGCAACATATTCCCATTAAATCATGAAAGTTACATTATTGTCTTTTAAACATCAGTTGTCAATCAAGGTTGACAAACAAGCTCTCTGACATTCTCATGAACATCTTACTCAGCCTGTGAGTACAAATGTCTCACTGATTTTGAGAAACACTCGTCACAGGCAGGCAGGCAGAAATAAATACTTGAGAATTTCATTTTTACCAACTTCCCATAATCACCTATTCAATTCTATATTCCTGCATTGTCATCCCAAACAGTAATCTTTGAAACTCTCTAAATTATGCTGTGATCATTGTTGATCTAATCAAATCAAAATACTCACTGCTGACTTGTTATCTTTTCTCTCTGGTCTTTTTTCATCCTTTTTTGTATCCTAGGAGTGTGCGTTGTAATGCTTCCTCCTACCCAGGGATTAGTATATCCAGATTCTAGCTTTCATGTAACATTTCCAAATGCCAGCAACTCCTCTATGAAATTTCCATGGTGCTATCCTGCCCAGCATAATCTTTCTGTCCTCAATGTAGTCCCTTTTCTAATACCTGATACTGAATTTATAGACATTACTTTATATGTCTTAACTCTCTACTGCACTGCAAGGTTCTTAAGAAAAAAATACACATGCTCTTACTATGTTATCTTTATAGGGTCTATCAGAGTATTGGGTTTATAAAAGATTTTCATTAAGCATTTGTTGAAGGAATACATTTTTCCTGGATATAAATGGCTACCCTAGGTAAACTGTTGCTTTAAATGTTTTAGTGAATAATTGAGATGGATTTGCAGCAAGGTTTTTATAATTATTTGTACAGTATTTGATGTATACAAATGCAATCTAAGTTCCACTATTATCTAGCTCAGGGATTCTTCTTTGCTTAGAAGACTCTCAGTCGTGACTGGAATGTAAGCTTCTTGAGGATAGAGATGATGTCTCTATTGTTTCCCTCTGTGTCCCTGGGTCTGGTATGTAGTAAGTACTCAATACATAAATGCCAAATTAAGCCTTCAAGATGCGGCTCAATTTCTTTCAAACGCTTTTCTAACCAACTCTGGATTCATTTATGCCTGATGCTACACGTATATGTGTATATGTACATATATTCATACATACAGACACATGTACATATGTATACATATATCCTTTCTTTAGGTAATTCAATATAACAGTTATCCAAAGAAAGCATTATTATCCCCTTTTTACAGATGAGAAAACAGGGTGAGAGACCTTTAAATCCAGTAACAAACGGTTGAGTGGCAGATCTTGAATTGCAGTTCAAGTAGGCCTAATTCCACATGGTTCTTTTTACTACACCGCAGTGTCTCTTGTCATTTCATGAGGCTTGAATTTTTTTTCACTTTCCAAAATCAACAACATAGTAATATAATCCCTCCAGGATTAGCATTAATTTTAATACCTATATTCCTTTGAGATCTATTTCTCTTTCTGTTCTGTACTTTGTGGTACATTCTGCTTAGGAAAGTGTTCTCCTATGATAAGAGCTTTCATTCTAACGTTGTACGGCCTTCGCTTCCTTTTCCATATATGAAGTCATAATGTCTTTTTCTTGGACTTCTCTCAATTCTTGTAGCTTAATAAAACTTCCCAAAACACACTAAAGTTTTCCCCCACTCTGGTCATACTTCCTCCTTCCTACTGATCACCTCTTTCTTATTATGGTCCATCTCTTTTCTAATATGTATTTCACTTTACCATAAATTGGCTAGCTCTCCCCTTCACTTTTTTTTTTTTTTTTTTTTTGCAGTACGCGGGCCTCTCACTGTTGTGGCCTCTCCCATTGCGGAGCACAGGCTCCGGACACTCAGGCTCAGCGGCCATGGCTCACGGGCCTAGCCGCTCCGCGGCACGTGGGATCTTCCTGGACCGGGGCACGAACCTGTGTTCCCTGCATCGGCAGGCGTACTCTCAACCACTGCGCCACCAGGGAAGCCCCTCCCCTTCACTTTTTTAATTATACAAGCAATACATCTTCATTGTAGAAATGCTAGAAAATACCTATAAATAAAAGGAAAATATTAATAACTAGAAATCCCACTACCCAGAGGAAAACATTGTTACTACAGTAGTCTTCATCTTGCTTTCTTTTTATCTATTTAAATATATTTGTATAAATATACATATACAGATTTTTAAAAGAAAATTATATTATACACATGAGTCATTTTTCATTAAAAATTTTTCATTTAGTGTTCCATGGACATTAAAAATAAGAGTTTTTTTGCAAGAAATAAGACTTTTTATATATTTAACTAAATATTATTAATTTATGTTATTCAGTTTTTTATAATCATATATACTTCTGTTTCTTTGGTTAGGTAAAGATTCAGAGGAATATGCTAATGTTTCCCTGCACTATTGTTCTGATCCTTTTCTTCATGCATTACAAATAGATTTAGCATTATATATTTTATCATTATGTTGTTCAATGCATATAATTTTACTACAGTTAAGTATTTATTGAGGTTTATAAGTGCCAACAATAAAACAATAATCCACTTTGTCCTATTTGTTGATTTTTATAAGAATATAAAAACATTCTATGTAAATTGGGAGCCCTGCTTTATTTTTTTTTTTGTATTTGTATGGCATATTTTTGCCAATTCTTACTTTTTTTTTTTTAACATCTTTATTGGGGTATAATTGCTTTACACAATTCTTACATTTTTAATCCAGCATTTATAACAGTTCCTGGTGCACGGTAGGCATTCAGTAATTTGATCACATGATTGAATCAATAAATGCTGATTAACCTTTGTTACCTCATCTTAGATGTCTTGTAAATAGCATCTTATTTGATTTTGTTTTTTGATCCAACTTAATATTTTTTACCTTAATTAGTGATTTTATCCCGTTTATATTTATTTTTAGGTTGTATACATTTGGATCTATTTCTGTCATCTTCTATGTTTCTAAATGTTTCACTACCATTTTCTAACTTTTAGCTGATGCTCTAATATTTTTTCCTTCAATAGTAATTTGGAATATTTTAGTTCTACTTATGGTTATGTTAAAAAAAAACTACTTAAATCCATGCTTCTCTTCTATATTCTCAAATGTGTCTGCTCACAAATGAATGGTATCCACTGGTGTCTCCTATAAAAATTATGGACATTGGTATATATATATATATATATATATATATATATATATATATATATATAT